>NC_053410.1:1665193-1822693 GCF_016859285.1 Xiphias gladius | reverse complement strand
TAATACCACTTTGTACCTCAGGAGGTGCCAGTGAGTCACTGTATATGTGTATGTGTATATGTATATGTATATACGTGTGTATGTATGTGTATGTAAATACGTGTATATGTATATACGTATGTATACGTGTACGTGTATGTATACGTGTACGTATGTATACGTGTACGTGTATGTATACGTGTACGTGTATATATGTATATGTGTATATATATATATATATATATATATATATATATATATATATATATATATATATATTTGTCAGCATGTCAGAAACTGACCAGTGCTGAGGTCGGATTTATTCAGGCTAACGTTAGCACAACGTTAGGGTGAGAGTTGAAACTTGGTTGTGATTGGCACGTGAGCCCAGTCCCAGAAACACACTCACAGCTCGCTCTCTGAGCGCACCCTGACTGACGGTTACACAAAGAGGGCCGGTTGATGGTCCGACGGCCCACTGATGTTGCGGCAGACCGGGACTCGTCTGACTCGGTCTGCCAGTCTGACTATGGCGCAGAGGAAGGGGAGGGGGACCGAGGAGAGCGCATTTCCTTGTTTCTTCGGTAGGAGTGGACACCCCGACGTTCTGGTAGTATGCTGCCCCCTATTTGCTCGGAGTATGAATTCGACAGTTGGCTAATTCTTACACGTTGCCCCTTGAATGCTTCACTTTTAGGTATAGAGGTGTTTTTCTACAAACAATTTTTTTTTTTCATTTGACAAAAGACGCCAAAATTCTCACACTTTAAAATGTCCTCTAAACACACGCAGTTGTAGCAGAACTTTATCCTTTTAAATGATGGTCTAAGATTAGCAACATTTTGATTTTAAGCAAGGAAGTACCTGGTCAAAGGTGAAGTCAACGAGATTTTGAACCTGATCAAGTATTTTATACCAGCTCTCCAGACAACTTTTGGCAGTTAGTGCTACAGACACATGTCAGTGACATTGAGGTTCGATACCGAGCACACATGCTCTGACGTGCGTTCAGAAACATTGCTGTGCATGCGCTGGCACATCAGAAACTCTTCTTACCTTCAGCTGCAAGGCTGAAGAGAATGAGTGTTCTTAAGTGGTGAGTCTCAACCGTCACTGGGTTGTAACTGAACTTTGGAAGTAAAAGTCTTTGTCGGCTGGTTCGGGTTGGGGTTTATCGATGAATCGCTCGCACTAAAAATAGTGAGAAATTCAAAAGTTTCAACAGCCCAAGGTTTTGTCTTGAAACGTCAGTCTAAAAGCCAAACATGTTCAATTTGCAATTAATATCTTTGGCTTGAAAAATGGCTTCAAGGATTCAATCGATCATCAGACTTGCTGACGATTAATTTTTTTGTTGGTCAACTAATCGGTTAATAAACCAATCTTTTCGGCACTGATCACATTCGAGCGACGCAACAAGGGAGGAAAAAATGGCACCTTTTTTTTTTTTTTTTTCTCCCCAAGCATCAACACAACTAGAAATAGTGACGCTGGTCAAGGAAAATGAGCAGTTCCCTTCAAGACACCCAGTGAAAAAAGAATTTGAGTTTCCAATGTGTTTCAGCCACAGATGTCTGCACGTTCAGTATAAGAACCCTGGTGTGTGTGTGTGCGTGTGTGTGTGTCTCTCCCATTAACAATAGGTGATGTATTGACTGTGGATGGATGGATGGACAGATGGGTTGGTTGGTTGGTTGGTTGGTTGGTTGGTTGGTTGGTTGGTTTAGCAGGAACACTCAAAGGGCAACAAGGTTAGCTGTGTTTCCATACAACGGCAAACTGCCAGCGGGGCTGAGAGGGGGAGGGTGTGTGCCTGTGTGTGTCCGTGTGTTTGTGTGTGTGTGAGTAAGAGGGTGGAGAGAGAGGGGGTAAACAAGGCCCAGAGGTCAGGGAAGCGGACATGTGACCTCGAATATCGCTGGGTTGAAGGTCAGTTTACATGTCCAGGAAAGTGTTGAAGAAAAAATGATAATGAAGTTTGTCTGTTCGTTGTTTGTCTCGTGGAATTTCTTTTAAGCGCGTTTCCCAAAATGTCCAAGTTTTCTTTCAAGACTGGACATCTCACACACACCAACTGTCTCCCATCGACATTTATGTCTCTTAGTCCTGACAGACGAAATCCCCGGTCACATGCTGCGGATTTAGATCTTTCCCGTTGCTTTTCGGCATTTGGTTCTGAAGAGAGTGAATCAGAAGCTCCGCTGCAGATCAGACCCACCGCTCTTGATAACAACATTATTCCTTATGCTTTTTCCTCAGGTAAAACATTAGAAAGGAAGTTATTGTCATAATTATTACTGCGTCTTCATCTTTGTTGATGCTTTCACGGTCAATATATGTAGTCCATTTTTTTCAGGATTTTACGCACCCATCGCGTCACAGCCTTGAGGTGAATGTCGGTTTTTCCGGGCCGTCCTTCGTCGGAGGCCATTTCCATGTGATGGCATTTTTGCTCGCAGCCATTTTAGAGACGTAGTCATCCTGAGCCGTGAGTGTGTCTGGGATTTTGCCCAGGTGTAACGTATTCATTCTTTCTTTAGCAAGCCCAGAAAATGTGAAAATGGTCAGCCCTTCATTTCTTCTTCTTTCTTTTTTTTACCTCACCGGCTCCGGTATTCATCCTGCGCTTGACAACCCTTTGGAGTAAATTTCAGTTTTGGAGTCACAAAATTCCATGTAAAGTTCTTCCAGCAGAACTCTCTTCAAGACCTGGAGTTGGTAGTCTTACTCTTCATCCCAGTCATCCTCAGACATCCCCAGGCCCGATTGTTGTTGTTTTTTCTTCTCCTCCCATTTCTGTTTGACATAGACAGTGTGAAAGTAAAATAGCACGAAGCCTCCACCACAACAGTAGCCTAGTTCTTGGAGTTTGTACTCTATTGTATACTTGTGATATTAGATGTTTATTATCTTTAATCTATAGGCATCAGTGAATACTGTATATTGACCGAGAGATATAGAGGAGTAAGTCACATGAACCTCATGTCAAGGCCAGAAGACTTAACATCTGCATCGTATGCCACCCATTTTCTTACATGCTTTTCAAGGTGAACCTGTGTCCAGGTCCTAAACCACTCCATGGGGGCTACCTTTGGATTATCCAGATAATGATCCTGGTTTTGTTTATTACCCGGAACAGACTGTGCAACCTGCTACCAGGAAACACCGTGAATGAAACGAACATTCGATCTCCGTGGTCTGATGGGGACCGATGATGGATCAGAATCTAAAGGTCCGAAGTGCTGCAGGTTTTATGTTCTTCTTCCGTCAGCCGCTACAGTTATAGCAGCACATTCGTACTGCAGTGAGCTGTGGGTGATCCAGTCAGTAAAGTCTGCACCCCAAGTGGCCTCTCTAGAATATTGCAGAAAGCCCACGAGCCCCCTTGTGGTCTTGATGAATCTGCAGGAGTGGGGAGGTGGAATCAGAGCTCGCTCTCAGTGGGAGTTGGACTCTGCCGAATCTGTGACTTTAGGATTTTATTTACGCCTCTGAACTGCGGCATCCATCTGCGTGTTAATGTTCTGCGTCTGTTTCCTGTCTATTTGTGTCTTCTTGTTTTAAATGACTGATCTTTTTTTCTTCTTTCTTTTAAACAAGTAGTTGTTGCCGAAAAGATTTCGTCTTAGAGGTTAAAGCTCCATCTGCTTGTGGATCGGTGATGTGTCCGAGAGAGAGTGGAAAATTTTTTACCCCCAAAGTGCTTCCTTTACCTTAACTGCCCCGCCCATAAACACACACACACACACACACACACACGCGCACGCACGCACGCATGCACATACACACACACACACACAAAGAGGCTACACACTCAAACACGTTCAAAACTGCTCATAGACAATCAGCCAGCTGCCCACGCACACACACACAGATACTTAATGCAACCCTCAACTAACCCCTTTGGCTGCTGTGTGTGTCTGTGAGTGTGCGTGTGTGTGAGTGCGTGTGTCTGTGCTTGTGTGTGAGTGCGTGTGTGCGTGCATGCGCGCGTGTGTGTGTGTTTGATGCTCATGCGGAGCGACAGGAAGGTCTCTGGGTCACTCTCTGGGACGTCTCAGGGTCCCGGTCAGTCCTGGCTGCCTGCCGAACTGTCTCCCTCGCCGGGCCGGGGGCAGCAACAACAGTGCCCCCTCCGTCCCAACACTTACACACACACACACACACACACACACACACACACACACACACACACACAGTCAAAGCCATGCATGTACACACACAAGCCCATACACTAGTATGTCCAGTGCCTTTTAAATACAAATACATTCAAATGTTTACTTTACATATTATACACAAACATTAAGCAACATATACTGTAAAATGTACAGTATATGCAGTACGTGTGTGTGTGTGTGTGTGTGTGTGTGTGTGTGTGTGTGTGTGTGTGTGTGTGTGTGTGTGTGTGTGTGTGTGTGTGTGTGTGTGTGTGTGTGTGTGTGTGTGTGTGTGTGTGTGTGAGAGAGCGAGCGAGAGAGGGAGAGGGCAGGGTGTCTGTGTGTGGACTTTGCTCCCTGTGTCTCTTCAGTCCTTGGTGTTGGAGCGGCAGCTCCAGACTGGAGGGAGTTCGGACCGAGCGGCACCAGCTGGCCCAGCCAAGGGCTGATCTCTGATTGGCTGAAACCAAATCAAGAGCTGAGGATGCAGATTAAACTCTGAGGTAAGACACAAGCTCCGTCCAAGTTCGCGGAGTCGGTCCACACTGCAAAAGTGACAGGATTAAAACCTGTGAACTCAAACCAGTTGGCATGCAAATGAGAAGAATGCTCGATTTTTGAGTGTGCTCTTGATTTACACCATTGTCCCACAATGCAATGTACCAGGAAGTGGAGGCAGAACCCAAATCGTTATACAACTTGAGCTCCATATGCAAAGTATAGAATCCTCCTCCTCTTCTCTGGGGCACCAAGTCCCTCAGACACCCTGAAGGTCCCGCGGTGAGAGTTTAGGTAATCGGAGCCATTCAGAACCAGAGAGCGGCCGCGGAGTCTCCACGAAACACAAATGAACGAGTGTGTGTCAGCCCGAGCGGCCGACAGTGGTGAAATGGCTGCCGTATTGTCGAAAAAGCCAAGACCAAGCTGCCAAACTGGAGCTCGTCCGAAGGTAAGTAGGGCAGACAACAGGTCGACCATGATGCGGTCGGTGGAAGCAAAGATTTTAAAGTGTCCAAAACTGGGGCCCAAAGGAAACATTTCCAAGAAAAACCAAAAGAAAGATAAAAAAGAAAAACTGCAAATGGTGGTGAAACCACTCCAAAAACAAAAATAAATAAAGCATGTGAATTTCTTGTGTAGTAACGATTCCAATACACTGGTCTTGCAAACAATAATAATAATAATGTAGCAAAAATGATTGGTGCAGTTGATACAGAAAAGCAAGTTAATAAAAATAGAAAGAGCTTCGTTGCCAGTTCTGAGGTTGCATTCAGGTACACGTGGGCACAGAAACTCACCTCAGTATCCCGGAGCCAGACCACGAAGTTCCTTAAAAACACGTAGCACATTAGCACAAAGTAGTGTGTAATACACACTGAATGCAGCCAGTATTTACAGTAGTGTGGGGCCACGGGCGATTTCTACCAGTAATCCTGCTTTTAACGGCAGCGTTATCATCTACACTAGTTCTGCCCCAGTCACCCAAAAATCCCAGCTTCCGATTCACCGACATGTATTAACTTGTTCAGCAGGACCTCACAGGTGAACGTGCAGCCTCTCAAATGAGTTGAGTAGAACCAGGCACAGGTACATGGCCGTGTAGACACTGGTAGACCGTGGTTTTAATGTGTGTGTGTGTGTGTGTGTCTGAATTATTCTGTCTGGGATCCATCAGGGGGCGGTAGAGGCCCTGCTGGACTGTCTGATGGAGGAGGCCTCTGTCTGTCTGTGTTAGGTGGAGCTGATGAGGGTATATCACGGTCAGCGACGGGGCCAAAAAACCGGAGCAGGAATGTGAATAAGTGGTTTTGTCCTGAGGTCTGACGTGTCCCCAGAGGAGACAGTTAGACCAGGCGAAGGAAAACGGAACGAGCGGGAAGTCTGAGCAGAAGTTGTTGACGGAAAACATCTCGCTCTCTCCGCAGGTCTGGTTTTCAGAACTTTGGGTTTGTTGTAAGGAGATGACAGAAGCTCGCTCGTATCTAAACCTTTTCGGATTTTATTGTTTTAGCCGCAGCCGGGGGGCTGAAAGATTAACAGGAAGAACTGCAGCGTTAGATCCCTTCACCCAGCAAACACACACACACACGGCCACTCCCTCTCCCGGTCCAGGTGTAGATCTCGTTTTCCCTCTGTGTTTTCCTCGGCCCTGTGCCGGATGATGTGTACGTCAGGATTGATCTGCACATTTACATGTGCTGGAGCTGTTACAGACTTTTACGGCCTGTACATCCATCCATACCCTCGCTGTTTTTTGGGGGATCTGTGGGGTTTGGCCTCCGCCTGAACCTTTGAACCGAGACAACACACTTTTCCGCTCCTTATTTTCTTTCTTCATTTACTCCCCCTGGTTTTTTTTCCATACTCAACCATCAGTGGTGAAGGCATCAAGCGACATTTTAGTATTTTATCTGGCTGAGATGGAGACAATTTGAACTACGTTGTATACTAATATATACAGTATAATAATGTTTATATATGAAAACTACTTGTATAATAATAACATCACGTTTAATCATATTTAAAAAGCTGATTTTATGTTTTGTGTGTTGCATTAAGTTACAGTCCTGTAGAGTAATTTTAAAATACTCCAGCTCAGAGTCCTGCTCAAAGACACTTCAACATGTGGACAGGAGGATTTAACTAAACCAGAGAAAACAGATCACACTTGCCTGTGAAATATTAATGTACGAAGTGACCAGTAAATCCAGTAAATCCAGATAAATGGAGTAAAAAGTTCAACATTTCCCTGCGGACTGTGGTGGAATAGCAGAAAATGGAAACGCTCATGTAAATTGTACTTAAATACATTCCACCAGGGCTGAATATATAATCCCGAAGAGGGAAAATTATCCCGTATTTCACAAGAATAAAGCCAAAGATAGTCAAATCTGATCAAATAAGCAACTCTGCGCATCAGAGACGGAATTTCTTGATATAACGTCCCTTTTCTGTCCCGTTAATCGTCTCACAACCCGCTGGCATCCCGTTCACCCAGATTTCCTCTCAGTCCCCGACGTCTTGCCGCTGAATCAATCTCCCTCCGCTTTGAAATGGAGAAAAATAAATCACCCCTCAAGCATTATCGCTCTGAACTTGGTCAGTACTCTCGTCCATGTTCCATGTCAAACGTCAGCTAACGGTAATAACGCTCACCCCCACGAACTGGTCACACACCGATTTGACTGCTGATAAAAACCCGCGCTCATACTGGGAAAATCCCAGTCTGCAGGTGAATCAGAGTGGACCCCGGCTCAGAGCTCTGCCCAGCTTCTCTGTAAAAACCCCGAAAACTTCAGTTGTCTTCTCAGCCTTCCCTCCCACAGTTAGAGAGGAGGTCCGTTCCCTCTTGTACATCCAGGGGGCGACGTGAGGCAGGAGGCGGGAGGGAGACGGTCTCCCGTCTCTGCTGCTCCGCGACACACACCGATCGCGTGCGTGCGTTGACACTGACTTTTCGTATTTCGGATTTACAGAGGAGCACGTGCAAATCAGCGCTTCACAACGTTAAAGTTCAAACTGAAAAAAAATCAAACACGGCGACAGAGTTTTCACTGTTACTGAGCCCTTCACGGAAAAACCTAAGACTCCCAGTAAATAAATATTTAACACACTGTGATGCAGATTGAAGCAGCTTTAAGTATTTATCATGTATCCTCCAACAGCTGTAGCCGCTCCTGTGCTGTATAAACAGGGAATGACAGTAAAACACAGCTGTAATAATATAAAACATGTGTTTATAGGAGAAGCTATGCTCGTCGACAAATGCTGCACATTAATGAACACTTAAAAATGTCCTTACATCTGAGTATCACGACATCGTAGTGACTTACGACGCATTTATTGACTGAGGACTTTAAGTCACGTTTGACCAAATAGGTAAATGTTTGAAAAAGTGCTGACGTTTGACACGAGGAGAGACAGGAAGTCTGGGGTCAAATCTGCGGAAGAACACGCCCGCTCCGGTTGATTGGCAGCCGGTCGCCAGGAAGTGCAGTGCTCAGCTTGGGCAAAATAAACTGATCTCAACTTTCGCCTTTATTTAACCTGACGGAGGTTTACACAACAGCCGCGTTCAGCCCGGCGATGCGATTGGTCAGACGCAGCTCTCAGAGCTGGAGGAGAGGTCTCGTTAAAGCGCCGGTTTCAACTCCGGCCAAACCTTTTCTGCCGAGTTTACTCGTTTTAACACAGATTCACCTGTTTTCTCTAAGTAAGACTTTGGATTTTTACGCACACGACAGTTTGTAGCTCAAAGGTTGGTCGAGCGTCAGCATATTAACATACCAAGTGGGATTTTAACTGCACTGTTCTTTAATTTATTTCGGGATGTCACTGTCACGGTGATTTGTGTGACAATGAAAATGAAAATCTGCCACCAGTTTTCTGTCCATTTTCAAACATGAAACGTTGCTGATTCAAAGTCTGGGTGACTACAAATTTTACCTGCCAAAAATCATTTTTATTGCCCCAAAAAATTCTAATTTGGATTCGTGTTAGTCAATTAAATTGCCATCCTTCGTCCCTTCAGTGCTACTGTCAGATACCAACCTTTTTTTGGCCATTTTTGTCTTTACACACCAGATTAGGTTCATAATTTATCATAATTTGCGACAGAATTCAGGAAAACCTGAGCTGTTTAAACGCTGCCCATTCAAACCATCCACTAACCTGCTCTGCAGCTCTGCATCGCTCTGTATCCGTGATCCCAGCAAACCACAACCGCTCCGATATTTTTGTGCTAATAATTACTGCGAGGAGACACTAAATCTTTAAACCCGTAATACGAAAAAGAATTGAAATAGCACTGAGATTTCTTTTTGATTTTCCCGTGCGAGCGCTGAAAAAGGCCGCAGGCGGCAGAGTTTTTGGAAAATGGAAACCGTTACTGAAAAAGTCTGAATAAAAAAATAAATAAATAAATGTTTATGTACTTTGTGTATTAATGGCGACACAGTTACACACGTCTGCGTCCGTTAGAGACGTGATGTAAGACATGGCCTGTGTATATGATTTATATATATTGTTTTATGTTTTAAAAGCAGAAGTGGGTTTTGTTGCCCGTCAGAATTTGTCCTGTCAAAATGCATCGAAGGTCATTTTGACCAGTGAGTGAACATGACTGCCAAGTTAAAGCTGCACGTGCGTCAGTACAGCGTGGGTCAGAAGAGGGTGAAAAGAGGATCAGGTTCAGCAGTTCATCGGAGTTGAGACTGTATTTAAAACATTTCCAGTAATTATGAAGCTTCGTGCTCCTCTGTGAAACAGTTCTCACGCTCTAAATTCACTTAGATCCGAGGCGAGTGATAAATGTGTGTTGATCCTAGTTTTAACTTTAAAACTTAAAAAAATAAAAATAAAAATAAAAAAATGAATGCACAATCACATTCTTCAAGAAATTTTTTTTTTTTCCACTCACACAACATGCTGATATTACGACATATTTGTCCTGTGTTATTGTTGGCTTTGAGTATTATGACGCCCACAAATTCCATTATTTTTTACTTAATTTTCCACCTCTTTTACTGTTGTTGGTGTGAACAACAGAGCAAACTACCCAGCTGTTACGGAAATGAAACAAAATATATTTTTCTCATAACAAATTTAGATCATTTAATTTGTTAAATGTGCCACTGTTCTTTCAAAATTAGTTAAAGTTTCAGATGTGAAATGTTGAAGTAGAGAACAAAAGTAAAGTATCATTTGTTTTCACATTAAAGAACAAAACGTTTGTAACACGAAGACGGTGACATTAAAAAAATGACAAAGTTTGATCTCAGTCATATTCAACTCTTGTCGGGTATTTTGTTCATTGCTGTCTGCCAAACAAAAAAATTCACTGTAATCAAAAGACTACATTATATATGTCACTTCAAATCAAAGTTGTGTACAGCTTTTTAATATTTAATCTTAAAATTAAGACGCTGAAGTTGCTGAAGGACAAAACAAAGAGTCATTAAAGCGCAGCAGTGACCTGTCTGGTGGCGTAAACCGAACACGAGCCGTCAGTGTAATTCCACGTGTGGAAAATATAATTAGACCGATGTGGTCACACCACATTAGAATAATCATACATCACTTTGCTGCAGGTCTGCACATTGTCGCTGCTGGTTTTTTCATTAGTTTTAATGGTTGTTTTGACAATAATTTAGCCATTTAAATCTGCAAGGTGGGATTTTGAAACCGCAATGATTTAATAGTCGATTAAATCAGTTAAACTCGATGCACTCAGTGAGTCAATTAGTCCTATCTTCCGCGGTCGAGATGTAATTTTTCTTAATGCTTTCGGTAGGTTGAGATATTTCTCCTCTTTCAAAGTGCAAGTTTCAGGACATTTTGAGAAAGAAATGAAGAGAAATGCAGATCACTGCACTGCAACTGAGAAAACGACATTTGATTGTGGAAAAATAGTTTATTTGTGTGTGAGCTGGTCTGTATATACATATATATATGTATATGTATATATGTATGTGTGTGTATATATATATATATATATATGTATATATGTATGTGTGTGTATATGTATATATATATATATATATATATATAATGTGTGTCTGTGTGTGTGTGTGTGTGTGTGTGTGTGTGTGTGTGTGTGTGTGTGTGTGTTTGTATATATATATATGTATATATACGTATAGTTAATCGTGTCAACAAAGAAGTTGATCCAGAACAACCCCAGAAGCCCGACACCAATGAGAGGTCAAGGAAGAAAAACTACCAACGAAAACCAAGACAACAAGCGTCACGCAGTAGCAGTGTCACCTACCTCGTGCAGGGTTACCATGGCGATAATGCACCATCACCTACAGCAGCCATTTTGTGTCCTGGAACTGTTTTAGTCAACATTTTATCTGCTTGTAAAAATGAAAACTTTCCCAAACTGGAAGCAGCTTCCCGTCACCACCAGCACCTTCGCTTTTGTCTGTGTGTGCAAAAGAGTCGCCCATGAACACCCCCCCATCCCCCAGCTCCCAACCCCCATCAGGCTTCTTTTCTTCTCGCTCTTTTCTCCTTTTTAACCCAACTGTTTCCAACAGCTTTCACACACCCACTGACCTGTCTGTTGATGCTAGGCAGCGGTTAGCCTGGTTAATCACCCTGACCTGTCTGTGTGTGTGTGTGTGTGTGTGTGTGTGTGTGTGTGTGTGTGTGTGTGTGTGTGTGTGCTTGTGTGTGTGCTTGTGTGTGTGTTGTGTGTTGTGTGTTGTGTGCAGAAGCGTCGTCTATTGTTTGAGTCAGTTCTGATTTGATTAACAGTCCATTGGTGGTCAGCGTTTCACTGGTCATTAACGGCTGGTATGACTGGAAATGCTGGCACCAAGCCAGAGCTCTGTGTGTGTGTGTGTGTGTGTGTGTGTGTGTGTGTGTGTGTGTGTGTGTGTGTGTGTTTCTTTTTTTGGATAGGGAATTGTTAGTAAGAATGTGTGAAAAATGTCAACAACTTTTGGGTGGACCGTCATGAAATTGAGTTCAGACGTTCATGGTCTCCAGAGGATGAATCCTGATGACTTTGATAATCACATGACTTTTGCGTCACACTTTTAAAAAATAACATTTTCAATGTGTTGATTATTTTGTTCATTTTGTTCAGAGTTGTTCTGATATGAAACTTGCTCGAGTCGAAACATGTAAAGGAAATAAAATCCCAGGCAAACCAGGAACTGGCAGAGCAAATGAATGACGCAGAGCCTGCTCGCGGGGCGAGGCGGCGACCCGCCGTAGCTGCCGAGCTAAACCACGAACGCGGCGATCAAACACACACACAGATAGAAAGAAGCCGGCGGTCCCTGGCCTCTCCTGAAGCTGTAGCCCTGTGGGTGAGTTGTGTTGAGCATGAAGTTCAAATACTCTTCTCTGACTGGACGCTCGTCCTCTGCTGTAGCCACTGCACTGCACGCGACGGAGTCGTTCATTTCTTCTTGCACTGTTCTTTTCCCGGGTAAAGTACAGCCATTTTGCTGTCTTTTTTTTTTTTTTTTTTAACCTTGCAGTACGGTTTGTTGAAACTTGCACCTGAGCTGGCAAGACCGGTCCCCATTGTGGTCCTGTATCTGCGCTGGAAGCGATCCCCACCCCCTCCAGCAGAGCAAACGGCTCCGCACCCCTGCGTCTGCGGGCATCGAGACGAGTGCGACGGGCTCCGGCCTGGTCGTCGCTCGCGTTGCTTCAGAGGACATTTGCATAAAGTTGGGCTTCCCTCAACCGTCGCCTGTCGTGCCGCTGGGCGCCCTTGAAATCTCTGCAGCTCCGCGGACGACACCTGGCTGCAACACCAGGTCCCATTCACACTGAGGAGCAGCCGCTCGCCGTCCCAGCTCTCCATGTGTGTAACACGCACGCCAGCTGAGCTGAACACTAGTCAGTCACAATAACTCTCAGAGCTTCTCTCTGTTTTCTCTGCACTTCTTGTTTACTCCGCCTGGCATTTTGAACATTACTTCATCCAATAAAGAGTTGGAAAAAACCTTGTTAGCTCTGCTGCTAACGGGACAGTGATCTCACACATTTTATTCAAAAGAGATATTTTCACCATGGACTCCAGTCCCATAACTGTCTGCAAAGAATTCCTGTTTTGTGGAGCGGTTCAGACTGTGACCTGGGACTTCAGGTTGAGGCTGAGGTCAGATAAAACCAGAAAGACACACAGCGGGCCGGTTGTGGCTGTGTGCCGTCCACTAATGTCAAAGTGTCCCTGGACAAGACACCGAACCCTAAGCTGTGTGTGTGTGTGTGTGTGTGTGTGAATGAGAGGCAAAATTGAAAAACGCTAAGGTAAAATACAGCTGCTGTGTAAGTGCAGTCCATTTACCATTCAAAGCTAATAAGCTACACTAGCTTCTCCAGTTCTGGACTCTCCAGCTCTACATTCCCTCAAATGTCAGCGCTACCAACAAGGACACAAATGTAGCGGAACCTCTCATCACAGCAGTCCCGTCGGCGTTACATGATCTAACCAGACATCTTTGCCATCTTAAATGCCAAAATGCGGAAATTGCCATCTTGAGGTCGTCAGCGAACAGCAGTCAGTGCAGGGACCGTGTTCAGCTTCCCGAAGTCTTGTCATTCCGCTGGAGTTGCCAGGTTTGGGGCTGCCGTGCCTGTACGGGGACCAAAACCAAAACCCGGACTCGCCAGCCGCATCTGGCAACCCACACTTCGGCTGGACACACTGCACAGAAGTACCGGGTGGAGGGATACACCGTTGTTTGTCAAGAAATAGTCACAGCATCTAGCTCCCCCTAAAACCACAACTGGTTGTTGTCACGTTTCTGTTTGTGTAGAGATAAAAAAAAAAAAAAGACAGTATGTAAATCGTGAACTTCAGAGGTGTTTCGGTGTCACTCTGAACTTTATGGAGCCAGGTCCAGCTGTTTTCCCCCCTGCTACCAGTTTTTATGCTAAGCTAGGCTAACCACAACCAGACTCCAGCTCTGTCCTTAACCCACACACGTGAGATCGATCTCCATCTGAACATCTCGCCTCCAGAGAGAGAGAGAGAAACAGTGTATCCCAAAACGCTGAACCGTTCCTCTAGGTCGATGATATTTTGGCAGATGCGTGAAAATCGGGGTTTTCCCAGTTTAACCCGTTAGTCGGCGGAGTCTTGCTGGGAACGGCGGTGCTGGTAGTGGTGTTAGCAGAAGCATTAGCAGTGGTACTCGTGGTTATTTTTAGCAGAGTCTTTTTCAGTGTTGGTCCCTCTGCGTTCGCCCCAGAGGACTCATCCGTTATTACTTGGCCTATAAATCTTCTTCTGTTTGGATAAGACTTGCTGTGTGTCATCACGCCTGCTGCTGCGTGTGAGTGTGTGAGTGTGTCTGTGTGTGTGTGTGTGCATAGTAGTATTTGAGACTGTGTGTAAAATTTTTGAGTGACCTTATGCATGTTTGTCTGCATGACTGCATGTCTTTGAGTGACTCTGTGTGTATGAATGACTGTGTGTGTGTGTGTGTGTGTGTGTGTTTGTGTGAGCATGTGCAAATGTGTGCACATAAATGAGCAATCGTGTGTGTGTGTGTGTGTGTGTTTGTACAGTATGTGTCTCCTTCCCTTGGGGCTAAGGTAAAGAACATCTGCATCTGTGTGTGTTTGTGTGTGTGTGTGTGTGTGTGTGTGTGTGTGTGTGTGTGTGTGTGTGTGTGTGTGTGTGTTAGAGAGAGAGAGTGTGTTTTCATGTGTGTGTTACTGTCAGCCTTGTTCCCAGGCGTCCGTTACAGCTGTCAGGTGGAAACCCTGTATCTCCAGCTGTTTCATGTTCGTACTGGAGTTGAATGAAACTCAGTTCCCAGACTGACTGACGAACCTGAACACACCACGCTGCTCTATATTACACACTGGAGAATTCTCACTAAGTAACTAAGTACTTACAGTTACAGTTTCGAGATACTTTTATTGGTATTTGGTACTTTTCACTCTAATTTTATGCTGCTTTCTACTTCTACTCCACCACATTTCAGAGGGAAATATTGGACTTTTTACTCCTCAACATGTATCTGACATCTGCAGTTACTCGTTACTTCTTAGTTTATGATGTTACAATACAAATCATGTGATATGCCATGATATTGTTAAAGATTAAAGCAATGATTCCCAACATTTTTGGTTTGTGACCTACAAAACTACAAAAGTCCGTGTGTAGTGTGTCGCTCCTTGTCATGTTTCAGGTGATGAATGAGTTGTTATCAGTTCCAACGAATAGAGTTTTTCCTTTAAACTTCTGGTTTCATTTAAATGATTGTTTTGAGTTCAAAGAGGTAAAATGTTCCAGTTTTACAAAAAGTAAATACTGAACAAAATGTTTTTAAAAACCAACAATTTTGTGCATCACAACTTTGTTTTTCCCTCTGTCCTCTCCCATGAATCATCTGATGACCTCCCAGGTTCACCTGGTGACCCTCTGGAGGGGCCCGACCCCCAGGTTGGGATCCAGTGGACTAAACTCTGTCCCTGTCTCTGACGTAGCTAAAATCAGCTCCACCAGTAAAACGCTGCTGAAGCCCTCATGACTCAGGATCAATGATCTGCGGATCAGAGACCAGTCACAGGAGACGGGTCCCTGCACAATGAAGTACTTTTACTGTGATACTTTAACTACAGGAAGTACTTTTACTGTGATACTGGAACGACAGGAAGTACTTTTACTGTGATAGTGGAACTACATGAAGTACTTTTACTGTGATACTGGAACTACAGGAAGTACTTTTACTGATACTGGAACTACAGGAAGTACTTTTACTGTGATACTGGACCTACATTAAATACTTTTACTGTTATACTCAAAGTACATTTTGTAGGTCATACTTCTGTACTTTTACTTAAGTAAGATTATGACCACAGGAATTTTACTTGTAACGGTATTTTTGCATCGTTGTCGTGGTGCTTCTACATCAGTAAAAGGTTTAAAAAATGTCTTCCGCCACTGACGAAAAGTATGTGTGAGTGCAAAGGGTGCTGGGCAGAAAAATCACGTGTGTTGATGTGACACGACGAGAGCTGAAGTGGCGAAGCGGGCATCTCAGTCTGGGGTAAATCACCAGTCCGTGTTTGAAGTGATCAAATCCTTCATTTTGCGGTTTTTACAGTGAGATGATGAAGTGACTCAGAATCACTTTGACAGCTGCAGGTTTGATCGTAAATTACCGTCATTTACCGCCATGTTTCCGGTGCGTTTATAGCAACCGGTGCTTAAAGTGGTTTTTAGGGACTATGTGACCATGTGGCCTGGTCTGTGAAGCCGATCTCCTGCCGATCATTATGATCATCAACCAGCGGGGCTGGAGTAGGATGAGCTGTGATTGTAAAACAGGCAGGAAATTCCCTCACCGTTCCCATACTGTCTGTGGGTGTGTGTGCACTTTGCGTCTCTTCATACTGCAGTAATGCTTCCTCCTGAACACCAGGTGTGTTCAGACCTGAACATTAATATCTGTCATATGTGTGTATGAGTTAGCTAATTTTCTACGTCTGAGTTCATGTGCATTGATCATTTTTGTTTTTTGCGTGCACTTGCTAGTGTTTGTATTAATTTGTCTGAATGTGTGTGTGTGTGTGTGTGTGTGTGCGCTTGTGCGTGCCCCGTCTCATTGATTGAGCTCTTCCTGCTCTCTGATTGTCATGGTTTCCAGATGCCTGATTTTCAGTGAACACGCCCTCTTCCTCTGATGACTCATCAGTTACCGGGCAAACTGTGAAACAGCCGGTGTTCAAGAAATAGACGCACTCATCTGCCTCAAACAGGATTCGCTCACCAGGCGAATGATTATTCAAACTTCTGGCTCAACAGCTATTAATGTCAAAACTTCTGTAAAGTCGTGTTTCTATCTGATCGCTGCATCTTAAGGAACAGAAAGTGATGTGTTTTAGTTTTATAGTTCGTTTTGAAATAAACAGAAGCAAAGCCGTGTTAGATACTGCAGGTCGGGACGCCAGTAGAAGCTAGATTCAGTCTAGAGCCGCTTCCTTTTGGACCTCCTTCCAGCTCCAGTCCTGGTCCGGTTTTGATCCGCTTTCTTTTGGACCCCCTTCCAGCTCCAGTCCTGGTCCGGTTTAGATCCGCTTCCTTTTGGACCTCCATCCAGTTCCAGTTCTGATCTGGTTTAGATCCGCTTCCTTTTGGACCTCTTTCCAGCTCCAGTCCTGGTCCGGTTTAGATACTTACTTTCTTTCTCCGATGCTTTGAGCAACTGATCAGCTGTTTTTTAGGCAAACGTCTTTAGGCCTGGTCACACCAGCATGTAAAACGGTGAAATTTAGCGTATTTGTGGCTTCACTCGTGGGGAGGTGGGGTAAATCAGAACAAATTGGACGAGAGCTTATGGTCCCTCTTTAAAAACATTTTTATTGAACAGAATGGTGAACAAAATACTAGAGAGCAGGGAGTGAACCGAACGCCGAAGAGAAAACAGGGAGAATACATGGCAACATTAGTGACTGACTAGCGCTAGGCCGGCTGGCGTGTTAGCAGCTAGCTCAACAGCTACGCTACAGTGGTTTACCATCTAGCGCTGCGAGTGTCGTGTCAACAAGTTTCTAGTTTCAAAAAATATAGAGTAACTTAGCTGTGATACTTACAGGTGTGACCAGACATTATGGGGGAAAAAATGAGCGTTTAGCGCCCTGCTGCCACCACACCCGCCCATTTTCTTATCTGCTATCACTCTCAGTAGCTAACATGGCTCCACAGTGAAAGAAAAGACAAAGAAAAAAAAAAAATCCAATTAAATATGCAGCACAATGAGCCAAGAGCTATTTGTCTTTTTAAGAACTGCTGTGCCGTGCTCCACTTTCATTTTGAGTAATCACTCAGATGATGTTTCACTTTACTGTTGCCATTTAAAATCTCCGAAATGACATTTTAACAGAGAAAAACATGTACCAGTTTATTTTAGCAGCCAAGCATATCACAACTCATCAAGACTCAGTGAGTTTTTAGAAATGTTTCATAATCCCCAGGGTTATGAAGCTTGAGACAGAGATGGTAGTTACAGGGTCTTCACCGATGGTGATGACATGTCTAAACATATGTAAAAATGTTGGCCATATAGGTCACGAGCAGCCTTTAATCTGCAGCGCGGCCCTTTCCTCTATTACAGCTGATTAGCTGCTGCCTTGTTTCCTGCAGCACTTTGTAACCGGAGCCGATCGTTCTGGAAACTCGGCTGTAATTACAGCCCAGAAACACAGCGACATTAAACTGTGGGTTCAGGCCACAGACGCATTAGGTTGCGTTTGATAGGACGCATAATAAACCGAGAGTTCGCAGCGTGTTGTTTGGAGATGTTTGAATATGTTTATTGAAAACAGCTTGTAAAATCCTGATCAGTAAACCGCAGTAAATCCCTGTGGGACAGATGGTGATATTAATGTTCTCTATTGTGTGCTGCCTGGTGGAGCAGAGACCGTAAAATAATGCCTCCATCCTGCCACGGAAAATTTTACACCAAACACCAGACCGACATTACCAACTTAAAAAACACATCCAAGTCTCATGATTCAGAGAAACTGTTATTTCTCATGTTTTGTTCTTATGATCATGAGGTAAATATTTAATGATCTTAACGTGAAAAACTCTGTCCTCTCACCACAAAACCTTCATTGCAGTATCATGTGAAAATGGTTTTGACCAACTCACCACCACCGTAATGACCGAAGATGTTCTATAACATGAGAGCTCTGTTCGGAGGAAGAGAACAAAGCTTGATCACAAAGCTTATGACAATCTTGAAATGCGATTGACGGCGGAAGAGGAAAAAAATTCGATCCCGAGACAACTGGGCAAAATCCATCTGCTGAGGAAGAGCATGTGATACGGTCAAAAGTTCCAGAACAGCTACTAAACGGACATTGTTTCGCCAGCGACAAACGTTATGTGGAGACCAATTCCGATGCTGAAACGATTGATAACTGACAGAAAATCAAACACCAGCTATGCTGATAATTGATTATTCACCCGTTTTGGAAAAGTGCCCAAACGTTTTCTGCCTCCAGTTTCCCCAGTGTGAGGACTTCTTCCTGCTTTTCTCTGTTAGATGTAATTGTAAACTTGCAAAGAGTAGTTTTTATCCGAGATGCGGGCAAACCGTCAAACTCTACGCACACTACTCTTCCTTTTGTTATAGTTCTCATATTCAGCCCCCCCCCCCAAAAAAAGGCCTTAGAAGGTAATAATTTAAATATTTGATTGGTTTTCTCTTGGTTTTTGTTGGCAGTAATATTAGTACTTACCGTGGCTGTTAGGAGATCAGAAGTGGGACTAGAAGTGGGATTGTCGTAGCACTGGACCGTGCTCCTAGATCCTGTTAAACCGTCAGGCCTGTTCGTCCTGCCGCCACAGTAACGAGGAGGATCGTCCACTCGTAACGGGCAAGTGTTGATTTGCGTTCCTTTGGGATTGTGAAAAAGTACCACATGTTGGGATTTGGGTCACCGTGACGCCGTTTGGGATTTAAAAACACCCAGGTTTGTGATTTGCAGGGGTTATAACAAGTAGCACATCCCCAAGGTTTACCACCGGTGTATCCTGTTTAAGCTTTCACTCGCACCATTGGAATGACACTGTACAGGTCAGTTTTACCTGGTTCATTTTTCAAGTGCGTTTGTCATAGACTGTAGCTAACTGCTGCTGAGTCGTCAGGTCCCGTTTGGGAGCCACAGCAGAGGGGGCCCTGCTGCCCCGGCTCGCTCTTCTCCGAATAGGACGGGATTTGAACCTGCGCTGACTGCCTCAGGCCCGAGGGAATCTGCCCGAACCATCGGAGAACGGACTCTGCTGTCGGCACCTTAACGAGTGCGCGTGTTTCTGTATACGCGGCCGCGTGGGATGTTTTTTGAATATACGGCCTGCGATCCAGACGTGTTTCTCTGCGGGATTTGCACCCAGGACGTCAGGAGTTGATGTATACTGAGACACAGAACGAGTCACAGTGGGAAAACCTTGCATCTCCAGGAACACAGGGGAACTATTCAGCTATTCAGGGTTTTGAAAAGCTTTTGCAGACCAAATAGGCATCACACGGCTTTCCGAGCCCGCAGAGGAAAAATAAAATCCTTTATTTCCAACACTGGGATCACTCGAAGTTGTACTTAAGAGGTTTTCCCGGACAGCAGCGATAAACTGGTCAGTAGTGAGGATTACTGCAGTCCTACAGTTGTGAGACAGATCGTATGTCAGCTGCAGGTCAGTAGGTACATAGAGTAGGTCCACAGGGTTAACGGCTTAAAGCCCCTCTGACGTGTTTTCAATCAGATGGAAACTAAAGAGGCAACGGAGAACAGCGGATAAAGTAGAGAAAAGACCAGACCAACAAGAGAACACAGTGTTCTCTGCTGGTTTCACGGACACGATTAGGAAAGATGAGATGAACCTGATTTATCCCAAAGTGAAACTGGGACGATACAGCAGCAAAGAAAAGAGATGAAGGATAGAGGGATGTAAAAAATGGCAACAGAGGATGAAAGGTTCAGGTTTCTCATCCTCTTTTAGAGGAAAATAAAGATCCACACGGAAAAAAGGCGCATTTAGCTTAAAACAACTTATGTAAGTAACAAGTCAACAAGTCTGTGCACGTCTCCAGCCCGCAGCCTCAGTTCGGTCAGTAATAACTGTAAACCACTTTAATAACAGTTTGAATTTTACTCAGTTTTACAAGATTATGACAGATCTTCATACAAACGCAGTACCCAGTGATAAAGGCTGTTTTAAAGCTTGTTAAAATCACAATGAAGCTTTGGAGCATTTCTTCTCAGTGTCTCAATGAGCGATCATTTCTCAGCCCCCCTCGTGTATTTATCTTATGGAATTTATCTTTTGGTTGATAGCTGACAGTAGAAAGCTCCAGGTAAGATGGAGAAAGACATGGGCTAAAGGTCCACGTTAGGCGGCTGAGACTGGGATGGATGGGTGGTCAAAACACGGGACTTTCACACAGGAGACCGCTGTTCACGTCCCGCTTTTTACCGGTTTCGCCAGTTACTTTATCCACGGCCGCGACAACGTAGGTCCTCCGGACAAAAGGAGGCACTTATTTCAGCCCGAACCACGATCTTTACCTAAACCTAACCAAGAGTTTTTCTGCCTAAAAATAACCACGTCAGTGACTTTGACATCATAACATCGTAATTTTAATATGGAAAATAGTACTGTATATTTTAGACTCTGGCTCGAGCGTCAGTCTGCAGACATCTGATACCGAGCAGGAGAAATCTGATCCGATGACTTATTCTGCTGATGTCCTGTTAGTCATTACAACCTACTCTCCTTACAGGTTCCGGTTTGTATTTGCGATACAAGTCGTGTGACGTGACCACGAGATGTAACAAGCAGACGTACTTATAGATCGAAATGTTGAGAGAGTAAGGTAAGTAAATGGGAAAAAAAAAGTTCTGGTTGATCAGAGTCTGAAACTTTCATCAAAGGAAAACATCTGTATCATCAGTTTGACTCTACTGTCTGCCCGTGCACGACGCATCAGCCCTTTACTGGTTTCACTCAGGGTGATTCTGTTTGGAAAGCGTTGGACATTCCTCAGCGGTTTCTGCTGGAGGCGGCGCATCATGTGCATGTCGTCAGCCCACGTTTGAAAACACTGCGGCAGAGATTCATCTCTTCCTAACAGACCATCAACGCACAGCCAAAGGTGAAGTCACTTTTATGGAAATGAGGAAGACGAGAAGAGGCAGGACGGAGGCCAAACCAACTACAGACCCGCTGACATCAGCTTAAATGGCACAGTGTGTGTGTGGTTGTATTAGTTTATAGTTCAGTGTGTATCAAAGTGAACCATCGTTAACATTGTCAGAGGCCTGAACCAAACTTGTCTGAGCTCCATCCAGTTAACTGTAACATTTTCATAAAATGAGCATGTGAGGTTGTAGAGGTGGGCCCTCATTTTGCTGTCCCTGGTTTTGGGTCTTTGTGCTAATGTGTGTAATACTCCAGCGTATCCGAATGAATCACAGTGTGCGTGCGTGGACGTGTGAGGCAGGAGTTGATCAGTGAGCGCAAGGCACCTATGCTGGAGGGCTCTTTGGAGGTGGAGGTCTTTTCCCCCTCCAGAATCCCCTGAAGTGGACACTGGTGTGGTGGAGGACCACGGTGGCCCCCGAGCCGTTGGCTCCGGCCCCAGTAACGCCCGGAGCCGGCGCTCTCGGAGCCGAGCGTGCAGTTAGACCAGCACTCCTGGGAAAAATGCTGATTGCCATCAAGGGACCTGCTGCCACCTGCACCCGCTGCCGAGCCATACGAGGGCCTGAGGGGAAAGAATGCAGCCTGGTGGTGCTGCTACAGCCGTCGCAGCCACAAGTCCGAACCACTGCACCAAAACTGAAAAATAGTGAGTAGAGGATTGGAAGAAATAGCATGAACTCTTGTGAACGATGAGTTTCCATCAGTATATATTTGAAAATGTTTGCGGTTTTTCACAGACTCCGGACAGGATGGGTGCCAGGGCAGGTGGGCCGCCCACCTCCGATTAGAGGGCATTAACGTCGTTTTTATTTAATATAAATTTCATGGTGTAGGTGAGGCCCAAACGCTTGACTGCATATCAGCATCGGTCTTGTAAGGTTCAGGGTGATTTAAAACAGTAGATGGCTTGTTGAGCCACTTTCAAGCCATGAAATGCAGATTTTTATAACTTTGGAAAGAAATGTCGATATCAACATTCGTGATTCGTTCACAGATCTGAGTCGCCTTTATTTATTCACAACAGCTCGCTTTAATGCGCCGTTGTGAGTGTTTTGAAGACTTTTTTTCGGCCTCTCGGACGACATACGTGCTGCTCTACCTTACAGGTCGAAAGGAATGCCTGCAGACACTGCTCGGGGCTGAATACAAGTTTTTTCAGTTTATAATTTAATTTACAGTTAATATTCTCCTAAAGAGACACTACTACTGAACATCAGTCAAAGATTAGACAGTAGAGCACTGTGGTGTTTGTAGTAAGGATGCGAATACATTAAGTCATAAAGTATCAGGTTACTATAAAGGAAACTAAACAGGATTTAGGATTCGTGCATTAGCAATACAGAGGTTAACATATGATTTATTGTGATACTTCAATTATTATGAAAAGTAAAATATCCAATTTGATCCCAATGTTCTACATTTTTTTAAAGATATATAAATAGAGGAATACAGATACATATAATTTTTTATTTTTATATTTTAAAGTGTGTTCCAGCCACATCTGAACCAAACTTACGCCCTCGTACTTGGGTCCTCCTTGGATCAGATCTCTCTACTTTTGAAAAGGGTTTGGGTTGGATTAGGTTTTCCATGGGTCCGTTTTGTATGGAGTCCAACCATTTATATCCGTGAAGACCTCGAGCCTTAAGTGAGGTCTCTTGTTCGTTTTGTTTCGGTGAGCGCAGCAATCAGACGGAAGGCTCGGGCCCCTGCGGCCTGTCCATAGCACAGGGTCTGTCAGCACAGCACCTTTATTCTGAAGTATTGCTCACTTCTACAGTTGGGGTGTTGTGAGACACAATACGAGCTTTACAATGAAAGTAGCCTCTTCGTCTGCCTCTGCAGTCACATCGTCTCTGGAAGAGAGGGAATGGAAGGCCGAGCAGGAGAGAACAACATGCATTTTCAAGTGTATCTCCATTCAAGTGAAAATGGCTTCGGGTTCAGTCCTTCATCCTCAAGTTGTTCTAATGTGGCCATAACCAAAACCTGAACCTGAACCTGAACTTTTACTACACCGTATTAGTTTCAGGCAGTGTTGTTTCTGTTACTTGACCTTCTGACATGCAACAGTTGATGGCTCATTTCGGTATGAATCTTAAATGTGGGTAATTTTCTCTTTAACAACAGGGGTGAGCACACAGCTCGTCTCGGAGAAACGGCTCAGTGGTCCCAGTGACAGAGCAGGAGAAAGGCCAGTATACAGGTTTGACCAGGCATGACTGCAGCCGCGCCCAGGACCAACCCCCGACAGCGAGATCATGATCGCTGGGCAAGGACGACAAGGCTTTCAGCTTAAAGGTCAGATTTAGCCCTGAAACCTTTGAATTGACAGGTTTGCGTCCAAAAATAGCCTGAACGCAGATTACAGACAGAGACAAAGCAGAAGATTTTATATTATAACACTGAATAAAACTCTGTGATCTATTCTACTGGTATTTACATCGCTCATCCCTTTCTGCTGTCCTTATTCTTTTTCTATAGGTCATAGTGATGCATCCTCAAGTCTGAATGCTTGCTCAAGTTTGTTACTCCTCTTTCCAGAATTGATATCTGTGTCTTTTTATGCATATGTACGTTCCCCACAATTCTTCAGAGGCTTCGAAGGGAGCTAAAGCACAAACGGTCGGGACTCTCGGCTGTCAGTGTATTTCCTCCGCTGTCTTTCATGTCTTCACTGAACCACGGGGGTCCCTAATCCAGGAAGAGTTAACCTCCTCCTCCGCTGGTCAGACAGCAGACAGAAGAACAGACACCAATTAGGCAAAGGAAGGGAAGGGGGAGATGAACGAAGAAAGAAAGAGGAAAGGAAGCTGACAGAGGGGAGGCAAAGGTCAGACCTAAGGCAATGTAATGCTAAGAAACGACACAGAAAGGGCCGGTAGAGAAAGTCAAATTTTGAGAAGGAGAGACAAAGAGAGGAGCAGAAAAACAAATGACAGAGGTCAAGCTAAATGCCTTGTAACGCCGGGTGACTAAACTAAAAGAAAAATGGAAAAAGTGGGAAACGGCCGAGGCGAGAAAGTGTTGGCGAGGGGCCAGATAGACCATTAGCAAAGTTAGTCTGGTCAGTGTAGCGTAACAGCGATACGCCTTTAAAACTCTGCCTTCCCTCTCACATTTCACTCGCTCTGCAATCCTGCTTTTAACCTTCGGTACAGCGGCGTTGGCACAGCTTGTTTTCAGTTTAGAGAAGAAGAAAAACTTCAACTAGGAGCTGAAAGAATCCATGTGGGTAGGACCCGAGGGCCTTAAAGTATCAAATGCTTCAGTTCAAGTTGTATTATTGACAAGGGACTAACTGGGTGTTGCAGAGGAAGCCACACTGCAGGCGCCGATTCTGTGGGTACTCTGGAGCTCAGACACCCGCAAGTAATCGTGAGCACCGGCAGGGAAATGCATGGAGAGCAATGATGTCATTCAGTGAGCATAAAGAGACGACCGGACTCAGCCTCAATCCCGAGCTTTAACTGGGAGCTAAACCCGCCCCCCTCCCTGCACTTAGCTGCCTTGCTGTCCTCTGCCCCCCCCATATGCTGTCTACCACTCAGAGGTTTCATACGGTGATGTGTCATTGAGCATCACCTTCTGACTGAGGGGAATGCACATTAAACAATAACTTTAAAACCGAGGCTGCAACAAAGTGGGTTTAGACACATCCTGCCCTTAAACACCTGGACCTTTTGAAAAAATGAAATGTTTGCAATAAAACGTAGAAAGGACGCAGGTGGAAGAGTGATCAGTCAAAAGGCGGCAGTGTCATTTTATCAGAACCTGCGGTGAGTCAGACTAATGGCAGCTTTAGAGTCTCTGAATCAGATGTGCTTTACGGTCGATTGCATTTCTTTGTGTCTTGTTTGAATAGCGTCAAACGTACTGTTCCAGTTTCCAAGCACCATGTGTGCATGTGGTGGCTGCACATGTTTGGTGACACATACTGTGGGTGTTTTTTCTTTTTCTTTTTTTTGCACTACGTCTTTTCTTTTGGTTTTATTTTGCTAATTTGTTGGCATTTTAGTTCTTTCCCTAGTCCATTCCAATTCAGTGAAGTGGTTTCCATGCTTGTGTCAAATCATCAACAGTCAAATCGAGCCAGATCCGTTTTCGTAGAACGAGGCCTAGGTTGGATTTTTAAAAAATATGGCGTTTACCAGGATGTTAGGCTTTCACACCGGCACATAAACGACAATAATGATTTAAAAGTTAGTGTAGCTAGAGTCAAAAACCAAAGAACAATCACTCTATGAAAAATATGTTGTATTCCAAAATTAAATATTATATGTCGCGTGTCATGTGTCTGAACAACTTTAAATTATTGTGCCTTCAAACAGCAGATTTGCTGACCTTATTGTGGAAGAGATTTTCCAGTTTGGCATGTTGGAGGGGGTGGGGGGGATTGGGGGGGGTCCGGTCTCCATCCCAGCTTCCTTAGAACAACAGTGGTCTTTGAAGAGCGCTGCTGAGCGCGGCCGGTCTGCTTGGTGACACCTGTGGCCGAGCAGCGACAGACCAGCCGGGATTATTGTTAAAGCTGACGACCTGTTTGCTTAACCCCCTCACCCGACCCCTGAGGAGGGGTCAAGGTAGCTGGCCTGCCCTCCCCATCCCCCTCCCACTCCTCCTCTTCTTGTTCTCCTCCTTCGTCTCCTCTCCTGCTGCTTCCTCCCGCTCTCCGCCAGTCTCATATAGCCCTCCTCTTCTCCCTTCCCACGCTGTGTCGTTACCTCGATTACCTCACACGTCATCAAGCACGCCAGGGATTTGTGCCGGTCAGGTTTTCCCTTGTGCCAGATGTATGGTCAGCTATATGCGAGCGTGCGTGTGTGTGTGTGTGTGTGTGTGTGTGTGTGTGTGTGTGTGTGTGTGTGTGTGTGTGTGTGTGTGTGTGTGTGTGTGTGTGTGTGTGCGCGTGTGTGTGTGTGTGTGTGCGTGTGTGTGTGCAATCCTAATCTCCCATCTCTCCTCTACCAGGGTTTCAACAGTGAGTGAGTATTTCTTGTTAGAAAGTATTACTAAAGATCAACATATAGCTTAATGTTGTCTTCTGTGTGTTGTTGCATTAGCACTGTCAATACCAGCAATATGTTGACTTTAGTACTTTGTTGCTTACTAGCAGGGCTAAACCTCAACCGTAATCCCTTGCGGATATGCACACGAACAGCTGCAGACACCAAGGACGCGTAGTTGTTCTCATTACACCACTCTCTAGTCTGCTTGGGGTCCGCTTGGGTCCCTCCAATCTGTTGTGACCCAGCGTAGTGGGTCACAACAAAGTGGAGGGTACGCGGACGTCCGCACGGAGCCTCAGATACACCCTCTGACGACGAAAATTTACATCACTGGGACCCTAGCAGACCCTAGTATAACACTAGCCTTAGCACTGACAGGAAGAGGTTAACGTGTTGAAAAGGACTTGGAGGTTTTCTTGGTTTTTTTTTAATGGAAACATTAGATTAAATATTTGGTACATTTGGTCGGAGCAGTTATTTAAGTGCAGGTATAAACATGAAACTGGTACGGTTTAAAATCTATTCAGCTTTTATGTGAGATGGTGAGACCCGTGGCCGAGGAACGACAGACCAGAGGGCAGAGGTAAAGAGGCGGTTTTTGCAGTAGAGCCTTATAGATGAATAACAATAGCGTTTTCATATAAGATGCAATGGTGAGTGGGGAATTTATCACCTTTGATAAAGTGCAGTGCGCTGTGATACACAGAGTCCAGAGGCTTTAAGGTAGAAAGAGAGGCTGCAGATACACGTTATCACCATAATCAAGAGTGTGTTGTCGAGAGGTGTTCCGCGTGGGTCTTGAAAGGGAGTCAAGTCTCCAGCCAGAGTCCCAAGTATTTATAACACACAACAATTTCAAATTTCAGAACCCTTAGGAGTATGGATAGGGACAGTGGGCTGAAAACTCAGCGTACATTGTGTTTTGTTAGAGTTGAAAACAAGGATTTGGTATGTTTGATAAGGGAGAAATCTGAAATGCATCAGAAGCGTAACTGTGGATTTGTAATGGCAAGTTTAAGAGAAGAGCCTGTGGCGTGTAAGATTGTAGGATCAGCATAAATATGAACAGTACAATTAGCAGTGGCAGAGATGATAATGTTTATGTATAAACAGAATAAAGGGGACCGAGAATCGACCCTTGTGGGGCACCTACACTGACTTTAAGAGCACAAGATTTGGAACCATTAGCAACTACTGCCTGTGCTCTCTCATCTCGTCCTAACAAGAATATTTTTGATAGATCAATAGAGATATTGAATGTGTCTGCAGGTATATGTGTATATCTATATATCTATTTATCTATATATGTATGTATACTGTACAGTGGTGGACAGTAGGAATGGTTTCCTGAAACGCTGTTTGTGACAGTGGAGCTGAATGAGCCTGTGCCAGAGATACCAGCAGTTTCTGGTAAAATATTACGATCAGTGGAGTCAGACGCTTTGGCTACGTCTATTAAAAGTGCAGCTCAGTGTTGATGAAAGTCCAGGGCATTAACAATATCATTTAGTCCAGATCATGCAGCTGTTGTTGTGCCGTGGCATGATCTAAATCCTGACTGCTGCGGATGTAATATGTTTTTCGTCTCTGGAACCAATCGCGGTTGAGAGTTTACCAGGGACTCAAGGGTTTTTGTTAAGCAGGACAATTTTTGAAATCTCTCTCAACACAGTTAGTGCTCTGACTGTCCAGCACCACAGTACACATGAGAGAAGAGCGGAGCTGATGAAAATTCAGATCTTCATTTGGGTCAGCTTCAATTACTAGCGTGGGCTCGTGGCTCGTGAGCTTAACGAACAGCAAAGAATGGAGCCTTTGCCCTGGGCTTCGCCTCTCAGGCTACATACAGGCTGCCTTATCGTGTTGTTGGGGGTTGTCGGGGCTGTATGCAGTACCTCCAGATCTTCGGCATGTTTTTCAGATGAAAGAAATTTTGAATGTAATCTATATTATTATTTATAGGTATTATTCGCCTAATAGGCGCTTTTATAACACATCAGTCAAAGATAAGGCGTTAAAGGAAAAGAAGGTCCGTGTTGTAAATTCAAAAATTCAACATTATCCTCTAAGATAGCTTTCTCTTCCTAATATTTATTGATTTATTGAATCATTTTTTGTTTTTCTACCATGAATATGAAAAACCTAATAACCAATTTCATCGTTATTCCTTAAGAGCTAGATTGATTTAAGTGTAGCCGTAACTAAAAACTGAAAACAAGCTAAGAGCAGAAAGCTCTGACCTTGCAAAATCTGGGCTCTTTTTGTGAATTTAAAATGCTGCAGGACCTGGTTGCTCTCTCCTCTGGCTGTTGATGTTTTAGGGTGTTTTAGGCTCTTGTGTTAGACTCATTTAGTCGGTTTTTGGATTGGTCTCAGTTATTGGGATGGTTTGAGACAGCTGTTGGGACGCTTAAAGGTCCCATTTTGGTACAATTGTATTAGAAATGTTAATAATAGCATTTGAGCTCTTATTTTGAAGCGTATTTTGTGTTGTCTGCCTTATTTTCTTTATCCTTAACTCATAGTTATTTCTCTAAGGGTGAAAAAATGGGGACTGTCCACAGAATCAAATAATAACACACAGAGTTGTCATTACCATCCATTATCCGTTTCATAATGCAGTAGATTAATGTAGCGTGGTTATTAGGTTCATGTCATGTTATGTTATGCCTGTTCAGTAACGTGTTGCCGTACTTCTGACACCAACAACTCACCTGCATTTGAGGGATTCGGTTTGTGGAAAAGAGAAACGGGGTTTTTACCTGACGCTGAGCTCGCCAGTGTCGCCGAATCTTAGCTTCCCGACGCATTTACATCCTATCTAATGTCGATTCATGTGCGTTGTTCCTAATAAATACAGACACGAGTCCTCGCTCGCCCTGCGTTAGCCATCCTGTGCTAGTGCAGCCGTCGGCTGTGGACTCTGTGGCCAAATGCAGCTCTTCATGTTGGTACACAGGATTAGGCTGAGCAGTAAAGCCTCCTGTTATCTGGCAGCATTATCCCTCAGGAGTGCCTAACATTAGTGACCTGTAAGCCCGTGTGTTGGAACGCAGCCGGTCTGCAGGTTAATGAGCAGTAAACACACACTACCCTGTTCCCTCGGGGCTGCGCTAATGTAGCTGAGCTTTCTAACGACAGGACGGGTCATACTGACCCACTGGCCAACAAATGGATATTTTTACTGTTAGCGCTTACGGACAGTTTCCACGAAAGGATTCCCGTGTCATTTTCACACAGGCCTTACGTACCATGGCCACAACTGAACTGGCCGTTCGGTTTCTGTTGAACTTATTTGGTGGGAACGGTTAAATCGCTCCTCTAAATCAGAGTCCTGGTTCCAGATCGGTCAAATACTCGCCAGTGTGTTTTTATCAAGCGGTTGTTTTTATTTTCTGTGGTCTTAGTTTAAGTTCTGTTGGCACAGGGTTTCTTCCAGTGGTGGAAAGTAACAAAGTACTTTTACTCAAGAATTGTACTTGAGGTATCCTAAGTACAATTTTGTAGTATTTGTACTTTACTTGTGTATTTACCTTATACTTCCACTCCACTATAATTCAGAGAGAAAGGTACTTTTAGCTCCACTTCATTTATTTTGCATTTTTCATTCATTTGTGTGTGTGTGTGTGTTTATAAATATAAAGATAAATATATATATGACTTTGTGTCAGATTTTTGTTAATCATCATTAATCATCTCCTGACCCCTTCAGATTTACGTTGTGAACCTTTAGAGGGGCCCGACCCCTATTTTGAGAAACACTAACCACCTCCAGCAGCTACAACAGTAAAATGCCACTTACACACTGATTCATCAGTGTTTACAAGCCATATAACATGGTGCTCAGCATCAGATTTTCAGCTTGAACCTGTACTTTTACTTTCAGTGCTTTAACTACGTTTTGCTGACGCTACTTTTATAGTTTTATTGAAGTAGGATTTTGAACGCAGGACTTTTCTCTGTGACAGAGTACTTTTACTTTGTTATATTGGTACCTTTACATAAATAAAGGATGTGAGTACTTCTCCGGCCACCGCTTCCGTCCCTGTGATTTTCCGATGACAGAGCTGGAGGTTTGCCTGTGTCAGGAAAACCTGCTGTTGCTTGATTGACTCCGTCTGTCTTTCTCCTTATGAAGACTCCAACGAGAACTTGTGCCTTGTGACGCCCTCGTCTTTTGGACTGAAGTCCCAGGTTTCTGTGTAGTCCTTGTTTAGTTTGTGTTATGCACTCTTCTTTAAATCGCCCTCTTCTATTAAGGCTTTTCGCTGCTCAAGCGCTGTCGCGGTGAGTTGGTCTATATGCGCCGTGAAGGTTATTACTCAACGTTTATCCCCTCAGCAGTGCCTAACATTAGTGACCTGTAAGCCTGTTGGCACCGGTCAATGCCAAACATGCAGTATGATGCTGCTTGGGGATTCCCTCTCAGTGAAGACGGTAAACTGAGGGATCTGCTGTTTCTGTGACACTGGGCCGGTGAAGCTCTGATCCCTCATTGATTTTTACCTTCTATATCCATTTGATCATGAGGGAGAAATCGAAAACAGAAGTTTGAAGGTTTCTGATTTTAGCATTTTTTCGTCCAACATGGCATCAAATATGTTGAGTATAAATTATTTTAAACGAGTGGTGAAGACAACCGGTAGCCTCGATTCTCACTTGTTGCATTTTTAGTGTTTATTAGTGTACCACAATTCTAATTTCACAAATACATCCATAGATATATATAGATATATATAGATATATCTATATATGTATATAGATGTATATAGATATATATAGATATCTACACATATATGAGATCTGAGTCCAAAATGTGACGGTGCGCAGTGCGTCGTGATTTCTGAAAAACATTTCTGACTGATGGCTGCAGCCTTAGTGGTTCCCAACCTGTTGACTTGTGACACCTTAAATAAAGCAATGTTTACTCGTGACTGTTGCGAGCAGCTCAATCAATAGTGATTCCTCTTTCTCCATTTGCCTCCTGTGAGAACTCACCTGTCCACATACTTTTGCGTGCTTTTTGTTCGGGGCTGCGCTTAAAGGAAATCTTTAAAGGAGCAAGGGCTTGAACTTCTCTCAACTATTTCAGTTACTTACTTACTATATGAACAACTAAGTGCAACAGGATGAATGACCTCAAGGAGAGACTCTTCTCCAGGTATTTAAATGATACTGGTCCTCCCATCTTTCTATGACGCTGGGTTTTCACTGCGCTTTCAGCTGTGGCTGTTCAGAAGAGCTGGCCATGGCTGCGGCTGCTTGGGTGGAGCGTTTGTGTGTCTGCATACTTTTGACCATGCAGCATAGTGTATATAGGTTTACATTATGGAACACTAATTGTGCATGACCAGGAGCATCGCCTTTTTCATCGCACTGAGGTTACACTCTGTAAAGGATCACTGCACTACACACTGAGACTGGATGGATGGATGGACGGACAGATGGATGGATTGATGAATGCACGGATGGCTTGATGCATGGATGGATGGACAGATGGATGGATTGATGGACGGATGGATTGATGGACGGATTGATGAATGCACGGATGGCTTGATGCATGGATGGATGGACAGATGGATGGATTGATGGACGGATGGATTGATGGACGGATTGATGAATGGATTGATGGACGGATTGATGAATGCACGGATGGCTTGATGCATGGATGGATGGACAGATGGATGGATTGATGGACGGATGGATTGATGGACGGATTGATGAATGCACGGATGGCTTGATGCATGGATGGATGGATGATTGGATGGATGGATGGATGGATGATTGGATGGATGGATGGATGGATGGATGATTGGATGGATGGATGGATTTTTGGATGGATGATTGGATGGATGGACAGACTGATTGATGGATGGATGGCTGGATGGATGATTGGACGGACGGACGGACGGATGGACGGATGGATAGTATTTACCATTTCAGTTCTCAGGCTCGGACTGGCTAAATGCCGGCGGATGACATCACCGTTTAGTGTCATGGTTGCGGGCAGAAAACCACCTCCCATATTTTGCACGTGTTGATTTCACTGACTGTCGGAGCAGCGGCTAATGTGAGTCCTGTTTGATGACATATTGTTTTATTTCGTTTTTTTTTCCCTCTTTAAACTCCTGAGTCTCCTCTCAAACTGCAGAGTGCACCCCGGGGCGTCTTCTCAGATTACACTGAGCTGAGGAGAAGAAATCAGATGTGCGTAAACGGCCGCTGGTCACCGCTTTTTCTGCCTAATTATCTTTTCATTTTCGCCAACATTTCACAGTTTGGGCATGTAGCTGATGTTGTTTTTATCCACAGTGACTTACAGTGACACTACGATAAGCTTCAGTGACACGCTTGCCAACATTACCAGCAGCCAAGAGCCAGACGCCTCCTACAAAATAAAAGTCACCAGTGAAAACGCATGTCAGTTCATGTGCTTTATTTGGACACATGTTGGTTTTCACATGTGAACAACACGGTTGGTGTGGCAGGTTTCCCTTCAGGTCACTGCATAGTTAAAAAAAACAAAAAAAAAACAAAACAAACAAACCTTTTTTCCTCCCTCAGTTTCACCCTGCAGTTTTTCACCTGCCAATATTTGTTTCACATTTGAGTAATAAAAGTACATAATGGCCTTATTGCCGTCCTTTATCCTGTATATCAACATAAGCAATAGTATTGTTAGTTCACAACTTTACTTTAAAATGCACTCGCAAGTTTTAATGACACAACCTTTTTAGTGTGTTTAGTGTTCAGCATTACATTTTATGAAGCAGATATTGAATTGTGCCAAAATACTTTGCCAACATCAGTCAGCTAAGTATGTGATCATATTTATTAATAGTAATAATAATAATAGATGATATTAATAGATCATCCAGTTTACGACTCTTTATACTTCTACTGTACAGTTCAGAGAGAAATATTGTACTTTTTACTCCACTACATTGTTTTGACGTTTACAGTCACTTACTAATTCAGATTTTACATAAAAAAGAAATCATTTAAAATATGATGCATTATAAAGAATAAAGAACCCGTCAGTTTGTGAAATAGTTGGATGTGTTTCACAGACTAACTGAAACAGCACTTTCACATTAATGCATGAGTAATAATAATCAACAACACTCACATTCACTGTGTTTTTTACTTTGGATGCTTCTAGGTACCTTTTACTGATACTGCGTTTCCTTTTTTAGGACTTTTAGTTGTGACAGAGTATTTTTACAGTGTAGGTAATACAACTGTTGTTCTCACCATTTTTATTTCAGTTTTTTGATCTATAAAAAAATTAAAATGTCATCACTGAAAGTGCACATAATCTGTCAATGTGATCCACGTGCTCTGGTGTATTTCGGAACGCAGTGGGTTTTTTTTTTAAATGTGTTATTAAGTGATAATTCATTTAGAATAATTCAGAGTCAGTTCAAATTCACCTTCGTCCTGTTTCTTTGTGAAGTGAGGACCAGTAAGAACCAAAGCAGCAATAATCTGTGTCTGAAAAATGAAGGTAACATTGAAGCTAGTGAATCTTCTGCTGTAGGAGACTCTTCGTTTGTTGAGCTGCGACTTTAACCGACGCCGGTTAAAGTCTGAAAATCTCGCATCGGATTCACCGGTGACTTTTCCCCTCTGAGCCTTTTCTTCGTGGCAGTGATCGGACGGGAGACGTGGAATCACTCCCATGTGGTTCCAGGCTCCTCTCCAGCTTTATCTTCTGTTGTTATTAACTATGATGATTATTCTCTTCGGGATAAATGAACGACTCCCTTTTCACGCGTGTGTTCTGCTGCTGGTAAAAGTTTGATTCAAACTTCACATCCTGCTCTGTTTCCAGACTCACTGAATATTCGGTCATTTATCAGTTTGCAGCTTTTTTTTTTCTCCCCTGTTGTTCCGAGACCCGACAATTTGCCCTTTTCGTTTCTTCTTCACTTACATTAAATCTTCTCGAGATCCGGTTCCGTCCTCGGAGTTTAGAAACCATTTCATTTCTATTTTTTACTCCGGGAACTGCAGACGGGCACCGGTCGGACCATTGAATGCATCTAACACTGTGCGGGCTCCACGGAGCCGGGTCGAGTCCCTGTTTGTGCGCTCCTCGTCCTCCTCCCGTTGGTTCACGCTTTTCTGGAGGAGAAGGCCCGTCGGCGGCTCGTGTTTTCTTCTCCTCTTCTACGCTGGGTTTGCTCCGGGTTTCTCTGCTTTTCTTCCACTGACATTTCCACTGTTTTTTTTTTTATTCCCTGCTGGTGAAGTGGTTTTCCAGTTTGTTTTTGATGCCGTAAAATCAGAATAAAGCTCGGCGACAGCAGAAAACCCACAGGAATCATCACACTGCCACTGTTTTTTGGTTCATGTCATCTGCAGTGTCTTTAAAAACGCACGTTTTTTCATTTATTCTTATTAAACGGGAAAAATCCGTCCGGAATAATTAGTGGAATTCATCGAAATTCGGAGGGAATTAAAAACTATCAACAAAGAAATGAAATAAAACTTCCCAGCAGATGGGACGAGCTTGATGAAAACTTCACACTCGACATGGGAGAACACATTAAAACTTACCAAAATAAAGGCCCAAGTGATAGAAACAGAAACTTCCCCAACTTTAGAGAGATATTCGGGAGCTGCGGGGAAAAGTGCATCACACCACCCTCCTCTCTGCAGCTCCCCACCCCCCAAAAAAGGTACAAATATAAAGATAAATCAAAAAATACCGAAAGACAAAGGAGTGAAAAGCAAGAAGTTGTCCTCAGACCCAAACTGTTGCTTCTCCACCGGTGGGTTGGATTTTTCCGAGCAGACAGAAACAGGTGAACGGCAGAAGGAAACGTTAAAGGAAGCGTTTTAAGTCACAACACTGTCCGTCCACACACACACACACACACACACACACACACACACGCTGTGCCGGACACCTCGCTCCTCAGTTCACGTAGCAGAACCGTGATCACGCTCGAGATGTTTAAAACCTCAGCTCGTGCTGCATTCAATCACGAAAATAGATTATTAGTAGTAGTGACAGCGGGTATTAGCAGATGTTTCATTTTGACTTACAGTCTATTATTATTATTATTATTATTATTATTATTATTATTATTATTATTATTATTATTACATTTCCAGAACCTTCTGCGATAAACGAGACCGCGACAACAACCTGCCCAGGTCTGACTTCCGGCCGAGAGGTCGTCTGCACCAGGTGAGTCTGAACCTGAGAACCAAGACCACCTGAGTAAAAGTACAGGAGTATTTAAAGTAGAAGTTCTCTCTGCAGTAGACCGTCCCCGGACTCTTCAACTGTTCTCTCTGGTATCATTAGGTTATTATCACAGCGTTTCACTGTTGTAGTATAATAATAATAATAATAATAATAATAATAATAATAATAATAATAATAACCCAACTAGTAGAGAATTAAAACAGTTATTACAATGATTTTTCAGTGAATGGTTGAACTTTAATATCTTTAAAGGACCATACCAAATGTTTTTTGTAACGATTTAGCTCATTATCAACAAACCATGTCATTTTTAACTTTTATCCTTATATTTTTTATTATGTGTCTTTTATTGTTTTGTACAGTTTCAGGCAGCCATTGGCTTCCATTTATTTCTGCATGAAAATCTATGAGCATCACAGTAATCGAGTAAAATTAACGCCGATGTGTCCTAATATCACGGATGGTGATTTGAAAACTCGGCGACGCTTTACTTGTTTTTCCCCCTTAAGCGTTTATAAGCAGTATATAGACATTTAATCGCTGGTATATAACATCCTATAATTTAGCTATAAGCAGATATAAGTGTTTATTTAGGTATTTGCAGATTATTAATCCTCCTGTGGAAACCTGCAAGTGGAGGCTCAATGACAATAATAAAACACCGTTTTAACAACATAAAATATGTCTTTATAGGTTAAGTTATCATTTCTAACAAATATTTTACAAAAATAAAAACTTAAAAATGTCCTTTCAGTTGTTTAAAACTTCATTAACATTTTAAAACATCTATTCCATTTTTACCTCTCAGAAATAACACTTTGACAAAAATGAACGCAGACTGGATCACACAACTCAAAGGAGTTTCCACAGCCTGCTCGTGGTTTTTAATACTACACATAAATAAATGGAAACCACTTGCTGCCAAGATCGGTGGAAAAAAAGGCATCCAAAGTTCTGTTCCTCGTCTTCAGATTTCTGTTTCTGTTCATTCAAGTGAAGCAGTTAATTTAGCATCACACAACACAAACACTGCTGTCAAAGTAGGTAAACCAGGACCGAGATGCATCGAATCAAGAAAGACAGAAGTGAGAGGGAGTTTCTGTTTGGTTTCCCCGTGAAACCGTCAGGTATCAAACGCAGCAGCAGCAGCAGCAGTAACGCTGGCAGGGGCTTCGCTTCTCTACCTCCGGCGCCTCGGCCCTTAAAACCCCGGCCCCCTGCACATAAAAACATCCTGTCGCTTCCAAAGTTCAGCCGACTCACGGGCTGCTGTAATAACATTTACAGTCAATGTAGGTTTGTTTACTACAGTGTGTAAGGTCTGGTCTCGACCTTTGACCTTTCGCACAGCGACTCCTGTCACAGCAGAGCGGATGTTCTTTCGGTCCAAAACACCTCGCTGAGACTTTTATTAACCGGGAGCCGAGCTGATTGGATCAGCTGGTCAGAGCTGCTGTGGCGGCGGACGGCGGCCGCCCGCTCGCGGCGCTTCGCCCTCCGAGGTGATTAGTGGTCACGCGATGGGCCTGTGCTAAAAAACACAGAAGAAGAAGAAGAGGAAGAGGAGGACGAGGAGGAGGAGGAGGACAACGAGGAGGAAGTCAGGAGGGACGGCTTCTGGTCTCCTCATTGGCCCACAGACTGGTTTCCAGTTGATTTCTATTGGCTGGTACTGGTTCCCATCAGGGGTGGAGGGGGAGGATGTAAGATAGAACTGGGGGGGTCAAACAGACCACGCCCTGTTAAAACTCAGCAGGTTTTAGTGATTATCCTGTGCTGACCCTCTGCTCACCTCCTCCTGAGGGAGCTCAACATTTCCTCCTTTTACTCCTCCGCCTCCTCCTGCTCTATCTCTTCCTTATTTGGACATCACTCAGCTCCTGACGTTGCTTCCACCTCGTCCTTCTCCCTCCCTCTTGGTTCTCCACCTCCCAACAGCTTATCTTTTCTGCTTCACCTCTTTTTCATCTCTCTCTCTTCTTTCCCCTCTTTCTCCTCCTCCACCCATTTCCTCTCCTTCTCTATCCGGCCTCCTAGAAATCATGTCATATATAAACTAATTTCGAACAGCAACGTGTTTTTGAAGGAACACAGTCTGTCAACACGTGTAATGATGAAACACTGTTAATTGATGTACCGGACTATGTGTCTGCGTTGACTGACGACGTATTTCATTCGTTTTCCACCGGAATATCTGATCCCACAGCTCAGCATCCACTTGTAGCGACATTAAACTGGTTTATGGTTCTGTTCGGACTCTCACGGCACCTGGTTCAGGTTTGATCATGAAAAGCGGTATTCAGTTTTCATCCAAACCGCCATCTTTCCCGGACCTTAACCAAAGTGCTTTTGTTGCCTGAACTTAACCACACGCGAGATTTCGAGATGTGAACCTGGGTCTCTGGAGTTTAAGTCCTGCATTTCCTTAGCGGCATATAAAATAGATGTAATTTCTGGGAGACAGGGCTGAGCATGGTTCAAGGGAGACTCCCCTGATTTTCCACCTCACCAGTTTCCAGATGTTGAGTACGACCGCCGATGTGAAAAAAGTCGTGTAAAGCCTTTGGCGTCTCCAGCGGGAGCCTGGAAGTCTGTCAGGGGTCCTCAGGTGATGTCACCTGAGTCAGCGTCGGTCAGGTCTGAAGACTAGGAGTTTGGAAAGTAAGAAATCTGTGGGTGTGTGGTTAGAAAGAAGTAGAAAGAAGTGCTGCCGGTTACAGAAAACATTAGCCGCTCCCAGCGTAACACAACAGAATCCCTGCACTGAGCCGTCTGTGATCAGATTGCACCGTGGGTAACGTAGGCACCGGGTTTCGCCGCGTTTGGTTTTGGTCCTTTTTTTAATCCGCTGTCCACCATGAGTTGGACAGAGTTCCGGGAATGCGACGCTAGAGTAGTGGAGGACTGTTTTAAGGTGTGCGGTTGTGGCTAGGGAAAGAGAAGAGAAAGAGGCAACACCGAGTTCTGGTCTGTGACGGGACCGGAACTCTGCACACGGTTCCTGTCTGTTCTCCACCTCCTGCCTCTCTGACTTTATCTTGTCTTCTTCTCATCCTTTCCCTCCACATCCGAGCTTCCTCCAACTCACCACCCCCGACCGTTCTTTCACCTTTTCGTTCTCCTCTCTTTTCATTTTGTGTCCCCCCTTTCTGACATCTGTCACGAGCCTCCCGCGTCTCTGCTTCCCCTCCTCCAACTCCTCGCTGTCCTCGTGTCCTCCATTACCACCGCCCTCCTCCCGCTGTTACGTATTCCTCCTCCTCCACCCCCCACGGCCTTCACTACTTACCATCCTCCATCTCCTCCTTGCACAGTCTTTAGCCTCCTCCTCCTGGTATCATCTCTGCTTCATCTCCTCTTCTTCCTCTCCTATCTTACCCTCTTTTACTCCATCTCCTCCTCTTCCTCCTCCCTCCTTTGAGCCTGATCTTATTATACGATCATTCGTAGCTGTATGAAAAGGAAACTCTGTCTTTTGTGAGATCTGTGCAACAAACCCATCAGTGAAACAATCCAGGGCTGCAACAAATGTATTTATTTTTATCATTGATGAATCAGCTGCGTATTGTCTCAATTAATCAACTAATCCTTTAATCGATGTTCTACTAATAATAAAAACAATAGAATTTTTGGCAGTTTTGCTTAAGAAATTACTTAAACATTTATTTGATCATCAAAATATTTGATTCGTTTTCTGCTGATCCGCTGATCATTTCAGCCCTAAAACCATCAACAAAACCACAAATCCAGTGGGTAAATCTCAGCCCAGGAAAACTTACCCTGAACTTGACCAAACATGCAGAGCATTTCATTTTTATTTGACGATATCAGTGTTACTACAAATTGTTAGTAGTATTATGAACATAAAATCCATTACTATTCGTAGGATGCAACAACTTTGTAATGTTTTAGCACCTCATATAACCTGCTGTGAGATTACACTGCCTCCCGTTCCTCCTCTTCCTCCTCTTCCTCCTCTTCCACTACCATCACCTCCTCTTGTCACTGTACCACATTCTTCCAGGACGCAGCTCTTCCCCTTTGTTTGGCTTCAGACTGTCCTGTGTGTCTGTCTTTCAGCCTTCGTGTTGGTTTCTCCAACACGAACTTTTTCTGACCGCTCTGTACTCAAGAGCCTGAGAAATACATTGGACTACCAGTCGTCATATAACATCCAGCTGTGTTTGAAAGAGAACTATGAGAAGACAGTTTGTCATAAAGACCTCAGCTAAAGAGGTCAAGGAATCTCCGAAGTATGACTGAAGGAAAAATCGGGTCCTAGCAAAGCCTAGAGAGGATGGTGATATTTCATATTTAGTTTTTATCAACAAATCCCATGAAAAGACCCAAATCAACGATGTGTGAATGTGTCCCTCAACACCTTCCCGCCTCTGTCTGCTGCTCTCAGCTCCGAGCCCATTGGTTCCTACTGAAGATGTAAATCCTTAAAAGCACCTCACAAATATATAGTTTACATTTTTTTTGAAGTCTCAGTAATTTTCCTAAAACAGCTGCTCACTGTAGTTTTCATGAAACAAACGGGGAAACGGTGCATGTGTTGGGGACTATTTTCAGCGGCGGATTAATCCACATCTGGTGCTGTAGCGAGTATTTGTGACAGCTGAGTCAAGTTAAACTACAGTGTGTGTGTGTGTGTGTGTGTGTGTGTGTGTGTGTGTGTTCATGGTGATGAAGGAACATGTCATCCAGCGTAAAAGTGTGATTCACTGATGTGTTTTAATAGTGTTTGGAAACAATGGAGCTCTGTGGCTCAGAGGAGTGAGATATATCAGGCTCTGATACACACACACACACACACACAATGCTTGTTAGTAGGAGACGTTGAATGGGGGTTGGGGATCTGCTCATGGGTTGTGTTGTAGAAGATGATAGAATATCACCAGCCTTATCATTTGAAAACAATGACTCCAAACAAACCTTCAAATCAACCTTAAAAAGGTCGTTAAAACGCCCACGTTCCCAGAAACAACACCGGACCAGGATGTGACCTCAGAGTCCTCGGAGGCAGGTGGGGCCCCGGTTTTCACAACCTCACTCAGGCCGGGTTCTCACCAAAATGCCACACAAATGTAACAGAGACAAACCTGAGTGTTCCTGGGCTCAGTGATGTCCAGACTGAACTGTTGGTGTCGGCCGTTTGGTGGGTCTTTACCTGCTTGTCTCTTGGCTTGTTTGTCTAACTCCGTGGCAGTCTGTCTGGTTGCCTGCCTCTTTAAATTTTCTCCGTCTTTTCCCACCAGTCCGTTCGGTTCCCACACCTGTCTGTCCGTCTGCCTGCTTGACCGACCGGTCGTCTGTCTGACTTGATATTTTCTTCTCGTTTCTGTCTCTTTCCTCTTCCTTGTCCGTCTGTCTGAGCTGTGCCGAGCCTGTCGGGTCTGCTGAAATCCGGCCTCACCTTCCCCCCTGAACCCTTCTCGCCTCTTTATATGTTTGGTAAAATTCAGAGAAAGCCTGTTAAAGTTTTACTGTAAAAATGGGCAGCTGGCTGTGAGTGTACATATTTAAAGAGTTCTCTTGCAGTTCGCAAAAGCCATCTAGAGTAGATGTACTAATGTTTATTCCACCTACATTGTCTTAATTAGTCTGTTCTTGGTGCAGTGTGAGTGAGAATCTACTGCCGCAATTGTCAGGCTGTGTCTCTGACCTTTGACCTCCCGCTCGTAAAGCTGGAGACCTGGAGGTTGAAGCTTTTTGTGCTTTGGCGCTTCAGAGGAAAAGCGCCGCTGACGGACACGCTGATTAAACCTGAACACCAAGAAGAATGCAGATGAACAGAGGAGGACAAATCGTTTCCTTCCTCCCTGAAATCAATTCACTCACTCGACGAGCTAGCAGCTGTAAACGGAGCTGGTTGAGTGACACCCATCGCTTTCCACCTCCCCTGTGAATTCGACCCCCTCGCCACCTCCCACCACAGCAGCTTAGCTCTGCAGCCCAACGGTCCGATGGAGAAAGTGGGTTTAAAAGGGCCGATGTCTCAGGAGTCAGCAGGAGGGAAGGCGACCGACTGCGCCTTTACTTGTACGTCGGGAAAACGTGCCGCCATTTCCAAGAAAGGCCCCTCGGAGCAGATGGTTGTGGGGGATGATGGAAGGAAGGAAGGAAGGAAGGAAGGACGAAAGGAAGGAAGGAAGGGAAAGAGGAAGAGCTTACAACACACGCAGCAGAAATGAAAGCATGCATACATAATAGAGCGTGAAGCCACGAGGTGAGGATGAAGAGCAGGTCGGGATGTCCCCCTTCCTCCCCTCTTTATTTTCTTGTTTCGTGCGTAGGAAAGGGGGGAGGGGAGGGAGGAGGAGTGAAGGCTGGATCGAGCAGAAAGCGAGGGGAGGTTAGAAGGTGAGGAGGAGGGAGCAGGGGCGGAGTCGGCGGGGAAACCGGCACCTCGGCCGGCCACTCACATGGCAGCGCTCTACAAAACACCCAAAAAAACCCATAAAACCTCGGTAGAAGATTGAGATAATTCTAATTAGAAGTGACTCTGCGTGCCAGTGATCCATGCAGACTATTAGTGTTGTCACGAAACACTGCGGATGCTACTGGGCATGCTCAGTGAGTCGGGCAGCCCCCACATCGCCGGGCTGTTTGGCGAAGGGAAGGTCACGTCGCCAGGGTGTGCAGCAGCGAGCGCTCCCTCAGCGTGCTCCGGGTTGCCTGGATTCTGCACGCGATCTTCACCGGGGGGCGGGGTGTGAGCGAGCGCCGGGCGCCGCAGCCAGCCGGGTCAGGCCTCTTCCTTTTTTTTTTTTTTCCCCATTTCCTGCGTTGTTTGTCTGAAAACACTGCAGCACAGTTTTGCTGCGATTTGGCCGCGGTTGAAGCTCGATGGCCGTACAAGAGGACACGCAGAGTCCGAGGCCGCCAGCCGCGGCCAAAATACATCGACCCGACGCTCCATTGACTTAACTCAGCTGAACTTAACAAACTAAAAGCATGAAAACAAAAGCAGGAGTGTCGCCGCTCAACCATCAGAGCTCCCTCTGACGGAGCAAAACCCATCCCATGTGTCAAAACTGCTGCAGCATGATGCAAACACACATTTAACCCTTCTGCTTTCGGAAACGCAACCTTCTTCATTTTACACCTCATTAGCCCTTTAAACTTCAGAGTTTAAACTGACGAGGCTTTTGTGACTTCGAGTGGTCAAACATCTGAACCAGACATTTAAAAGAAGCGCGTGAAGTCTGACATTTTAAAGATTATGGGTTTAATAACTGAATTCAGGGTTTCATTAGACAGCCAGGACCGTAATCTTTCAATTTGAGGGAGATTTAAGGTATTAAATCAGAGATTTCAGGAATCCTGAGTTGATATTAAGCAGTGTTTGCACACATTAAGGAACCATTACGAAAAATTACAGCCTTCGTGATTAATGTGTAATCACATTATATCTAAAATTCTAAACGCATCTTTGCGTTACATGATTTTAATGCTCATGAGGGATTTTTTTTCCACCACTAAATAATATAAATATATGGTATCAATATTCAAGGAAGCGTTTTTTGGTGTGTGTTTGTGTGTGTGTGTTGATGAGTGATTCATAAAAATAAGAGAATAAGCAGCAGTAAGCTACATAAAGCTGGTTGTTCACCGGGTTAAAGCCTGCTGGGTGTGTTTTTCTTTACATAGCAGAATAGTGTGTGTGTGTGTGTGTGTGTGTGGGTGTAATAGAGGGGGGTTGGTGCTGGTCAACATTCCTCCTGGTTGCGGTAAAGTCTACAATCTTGTTTCAGTTGGATCAGCTAATATTTCTCTGTGTGGACGCAGTTTTGTTAAAGAGGAAACTGAACCTACAGATTCATCAGTTCCGCCGAATTGTGCTCAGTCCATTCAACATTTCTATCCTATACACAGACGTGTAAAAACATTCAATTCTTTGTTGCACTATTTCTTTACGCTATTCAAATATCTACAACTATTTTACATATATTCACACAAATGTTTGCAGAATGCATGAATGTGTTCTGTCTTAGTGATTTGGTTACTGTTTACTTTTTTTGCAAAACATAAGTTTTTAGGGTAAATGAATAAGTTGAATTTAAATATTTTTACAGACAATTCTTTAGCTCGATTAAGGAACCTTCCGTTCGATTTCCATGTGGACGTATCACAATATCCAAACATGAAATAGAAATGGTCCTGAGAGAAATTTTGCCTTTCAGGTTCATTAATGTCCCATTAAAATGTTTTAAACCGAAGACGGAACCAAGAACCAGAAAAAAGAGCCGCAAGCTGCAAAGGAAATATTATCTCTATTCGTTAAATATATTTTGGTTAAAAAAAGGATAATTTCATCATCTCAAATATAATTTCAAATAAATAAACTCAGTTGGACAGAAGTAAGTTTGAAAATATCTTTTATAGTTGCCTTAATCATCACATTATTGCCACAAATGATAAAAGATATTTCAATCGTCTAGTAAAATAAATACAATTGTGAATTTAATATTCAGCTGAATTAAATTTTTACATCTTTTTGAGTTGTTGGCCTTTTAAAATAATTGTGTTGTTTCACAGGAGAAACTTCCAGTTAACTTCTGTTAACTGTCTGTGGAGATGCAGATGAATAATTGTTCAGGGTTTGCAATAACAAAACTTCCATGGAGTTGTTCGGAAAGTGTGAGATCATATGTACTAAATTGTATTTTACACAAAAGATATTGCTTCACAGTATATTACTACTTATTTCACTTATTTCTGCAGCTACAAGTTACTTTACAAAGAAAAAAAAGGAGCCTTTCTCTCCTGCCTCTGGCTGTTTATCCACCGTGACTCCGTGTCTGCAGGATGAGAGGCATCGGGCCGCACCCACTAAAACGGCAGTAGCTCTGAAAATGAAAAAACAAGCACAAAGCAGGGGGGAAAAAAAAAACTGTGTATGAATCCTGGATGCAGCAGGAAAAGGTACAAATTAGCACTCGCCTGATTTTAAGGATTTCAAGGCTGACAGATGAAATTTGGGGGGTTTTGTACATTTTACATTCAGCAAAAATATTTGAACATTTTTGGCATAAAAATGGTCAAAGTTTCCCTTAAAAAAAAAAAAAAACTCTCTCAATCTTAAAACTGTAAAATGAAATCTACACAAACTAAAACTACAGAAACATTCTTCATTAAATTCAGTATAAATTCAGAATAAAGTGAAACAATTAATCAAAATCAATTTTTAAAGTACAGTAAAAGGAAAATCAAGTGTCATGGTTCAGGTTTTGTGTGGCTTTGATCCATCGGGATGAAAATATACTTAATTGGAGGACGGCAATAATCTGATGTTTAAGGAGCAGCCAACATCAGCGCCCTTCATTCTATCCTACCGTGCTGCCTTCCATGGCTGTTAGCACGGTGGGAAATTACCGGCATCCCGACAAATGTTCGCTTTTAATTTAGGTTCCCAAATATAGAGTTAGTGTCTCGTCCAGTGAACCGAACATCGTTTACATTAACGGTCCTGTTCGGTCCTCAGAAAGACCTCTGGAGGGTTAAATGGCTGCCGAGTTTTCAAAATGACCTTCTGCAGCTTTTCTTTAAAAAAAAAAAAAAAAAAGTCCTGCGCTGATTCTTGGCGTCCACTCGCTTTCTGCCTGCAGTTGCTGCTTTGCAAATAAATGGTCTGAAACGAGCACCCAGCAGGCAGATACTTTTCAGCAAAGAAAATGACAGATTTTATCATTGGCTTCAGGCTTCAGTCACTTTTGAAAGATGGACGTTTGGTGTCAGAAGCATGAAGACTTTTCCTACTTGTAAACTTTTTCTTTTGTTCTCAGAGGATCCGATTTAGGAAGTTTTTCTGAAGCAAGTGAATCTATCTTGAGACCCAGATAGACTGTTGACTTCACTCACATCAAGATAGTTAAAAAAACAACCTTTTTGCCTCTAAAACAACTTGAATTGTCTCATCTTGCTGCCAATTTTCCATTCAAGAAAAACTGTTTTTAGGACTTGTACTCAAAACAATATTTGGTGTTTGGTTTGTTTGGAATTTTTCCGTTTTTTTTACATTTTTTTTTTCCTTTTTTTTATTTTTATTCGGTGAACTTTCAGATATTTTATTAAAATGAGGCATAAAACTCCACTCAGACCAAATAAACATCTCCTCAGCCCGAAAAACGAGTAAAAGTATCTCCACTCTTTCATAGTCGATCAAAGAAGCCCCAAAATTGTAGACTCCCCGCCAGACTACGTTTTAATCATGTACAGTGGCATGAAACCGTTCGGGCGCCGCTGGTCAAAGTTTCTGTTGCTGTGAATAGTGAAGCGAGTTAAAGATGAGCCGGTTTCCAAAATGCATTAAGTTAAAGGGGAAACATTCTTTTCCACGTTTTAAGCAAGATTAGTGTGTTATTTTTGTTTTGTACAGGAATTTTAGAGTGAAAAAAGGAAAGGAGCACCAGACAAAAGTTCAGCCACCCAAAGAGATTTCAGCTCTCATGACTTTTACCAAGGTCTCAGACCTTAATTAGCTTGTTGGGGCTGCGGCTTGTTCACAGTCATCGTTAGGAAAAGGCCAAGGGATGCAAATTTCTTTATAAGCTTTATAAACACTCACACTCCTGAAGCCTCGTCCCAACAATCAGCAGCCGTGGGCTCCTCTAAGCAGCTGCCCGGCTACACTCTGAAAATTAGAATAACTGATGCCCTCAAAGCAGGAGAAGACTGTAAGAGGATAGCAAAGTGTTTTCAGGAAGCAGTTTTCTCAGTTCGTAATGTAATAAAGAAACGGCAGTTAACAGGAAGGGTGGAGGTCAAGTTGAGGTCTGGATGGCCAAGAGAACTTTCACAGAGAAGTGCTCCTAGGATCGCTAGAAAGGCAAACCAGAACCCCCCGTTTGACTGCAAAAGACCTTCAGGAAGTTTGACCAGACTCTGGGCAGCTGCACAAATACGAGCTTCGTGGAAGAGTCTTCAGAGGAACATTTAAACCAGGCAAAACTCTGGGAGCAAACATCACACCTTCTGTAACAAAGCTGAAGATGGACAGAGGAGGCTTCTACAACAGGATAATGATCCTAAACACACCTGAAAATCCACAAGTGGCCCAAGCTGAAGGTTTTACCACGGCCCTCACAGTCCCCCAACCTAAACGTCATGGAAAATCTGTGGACCTTGCTTGAAACATTAATGAAATGTCTCCTCTTTAACTTCATGCCTTTTTTGAGAGCAGCTCATCTTTTACTCGCTTCACTATTCGCAGCTACAGAAACTTTGAACCGGTGGGACCTGAACGTTTTCATGCCATGAAAAGTGGATTGTGAGGAGCAGCCAGCGGCTGCGTCTTCTTACCAGTGATCCTGCTCCTGCTCCCTCAGCGTTTCTCTTCGTCTCCTCCATGCAGGTGTTTACGGCTCTGCAGACATCGGTCATAAACAACAACATGGAGACTACGTGATGTGACACTAGCTATTAACCTCCGTCTGTCTGTCTCCCTGCGTTAATAGTGAGGTCGGTCATTACTCCCGCTGCTTCACACGGCCTGTCCATGACGATGTTTACCGCTTATACATTCAGCATTCAGCGCTTTACCATTAGTTTTATTCTGAAATAATATGTAGACCTGTCAAAGCTGAACTGTTCTGTAAAGTGACAAAACTCCCTCTGCAAACTAAAAGTTTTCCTGCTGTTTCCTGATTTACAGCTGTTCCCTCACGCCCAGTTTGGGGATGTTTCTTGTTTCTGCTAAAACCAAGGGATTATTTTTTTTCCCTCTCCAGGTGGAAAACCTCATGTGAACCCTTCGGACTCATGAAACCCTTCGAAGACCTGTTGTATCATTTCACAAACACATCACCATCACTGTCCAACTCTATCACTGAGACCCAGCTCCTGAAAGACGTTAAAGAGTTTAATGCATTTTCTTTGACATTCTTTACCTTTAGGTGAATTCGTCCGGCAGAGGCTTTTGTCAACAGTGACGTGCACAGTGAGGCACAATCCAAGCCACAAGTAGATCAATAAAAAAAGTGCCTCAGCACTTAGTTCCAGGTTCCACCTCACACTTGTGGCATAGAACTCTGTGGAGTTTTGCTTCTACGGCAGCCAGAAGCCTTTTTACCAGCAGAAAAAATGAAAAAAGCTAACGGAGGAAGATTATATCAGGGGATGTTAGATGAGGCAGAGTTGATCTCAGAGGGGAAATGAGGCCGAAGCAACAATAAAACAAACACATTTCAGCCCCGAAAATGAAAGAATGCGCAAACGGAAACATGCTGCACCACAAGAAATTTAAAATTGTACCGTATAAATAGTCTGCTAAGTGACTCTTCATCACTGGGGTCTCCATCCCCATTACAATGAGCGGTGCACTAAATCTGGAGTGACTGAATTCGTGCTGTCACTTGGTCCCAGTCACGTCCCACGACGGCGTAAATTCTGCTTTCAGGAGATATTTGAACACTGGCATTGCCCAGGACATACGATACAGACCGTCTGTTGTCGGGCACTGTGCTGGAAAAACACAGACACAGATGCGGTTTCAGTCTGTTCTGTTAAGAGCGGACGTCGACTGAGAAAGTGAGCAGCCGAGCAAAATATTTCACCTTCTGTGGGGCTTTTATTTCATCGGCAGGGACGGGAAGCTGATGATTTATGTCCTCTGCGAAGCTTCAGCAGCTGAACAAAAACCAAATCCCGACTAAAAAAATGCACACAACAAATTGTGCCAGACGTGCAGAAGTGTGAACACACACTGAGAGAGTCTGAACGAAGCAGTCCGTTTGCTTTGTGAGATATTTTCAAGACAAAACACACAAATCCCCATTTCTGCAAGTTAAGAGTCAAGTTGACGGCTAATTTCCAACTACACAGTCCCACCACAGTAACAGAACCAGCTTCATCCAGATCACAGATCATGCAGAGCAACAGGAAACAGAAAAACACCGGTGCACCAACATCAAGTACTGAGATCTTTTACTGACCTAAAAGTTGCAAAAGCACAATAAAAAAAGAAAAAAGACAAGTACAAGTCCTGCGTTGAAAATCTTACTCAGGCAAAAGAACAGAAGAATTAGCAACAAAATGCAAATTAGTGACCGCAAAAAGAAAAAGTACTCATCATGCAAAATGGCCCCATTTTGTTGTGTTCATAAGATATTTATTATTGGAATATTATGACTGAGCCATTAATGTGTAGATTGATCAGAAGTTTAACGTTGTCATGGTGGAGCTAGTAGTTTAATCGATAATGATTAATAAATGAATCTTATTAGAAGGTCTGTTAAGTATTTACATGAGTCAGTTGGGTTAAAAGTTTAGGTGATTCAATAGTAGATATTTATTAAGTTTGTCTAGAACTAAAAGGAGGTTTTTCTTCCCTGGATCCAAGTTTTGGTCTCATTCTGGTTCCTAAACTTATCGTTATCTCAGACACTATAGAACTTTGCAGACTGAGCGTATTTCGTGTTTTTTATGTCTCAAGGCGACAACTGCGGATTTATTGGCTCCAATTTCAGTTTACTTGCAGTTTTCTGTTGCGTTCACACTGGTGAACCCAAATCCAGAAAAGAGGCTCAACTCAAAGAAGATTCAAGTAAAGATTTATTGCAGAAGGCTTCGGTAATGGATGAGGAATGGGGAAGGGAGGGTTCCAGCAGGCGAGGGCGAGGGGCTGAGCGGGGCATGAAGGCAGAGGAGCCGGCAGGCGAAGCAGGAGGCCCGTGGAGAGGAGCAGGCTTTGGGAGGACGAGCTGGGCGGGAGGCGGCGGCAGGCGGGGAGTGCAGAGTACAGGCAGCAGGTAAGCAGGGGGTGAGCCTGAGGCGCAGGGAAACAATGGTTGGCTTTAGGCAAACATGCAGCGAGAAAGACTCAACATACAGAGAGAGACAGACAGGGAAGGACAGGAAACGCTAGGGACAAACCGGAGCCACCTCGTTTAGCTACGTCTCAGTTTGGAAGGGAAACGCTCCACATTGGATCGGTCTCGACACGTGTTTTCTGTGTGTTAACGAAGCTGTGAAGGGGTTTTTCTTTTTCACGGTTCTCTGCCTGATCTGCAGACTTTCCCGGCCCTCGGCGATGACTCTCGTCCCCCCCCCGGTTCCTCCGTCCTGGTGTTCGTCGGTGCACCCAGCCGTGCAGGCCGGGATTAGCTGAGTGGAAGTCGGCGCTAATAACCAAAGAAGGACTTTGTTTAACCGCGCTGGGGTCGGCAGCCCGAGCGGCCGCCCTTTGAACTTCAGCTCTGTGGCAGATTAGATGCCGCTTAACACAGGGGCTCAGAAGGCCGCTGACCAGAATAACCCACAACACGGCCGCACACCTCCGAAAACCGCGTTCTACTCCTCTACGCGTAAACGCGCTGCGGGGCCGAGTGTTGAGCCTCAGGGCCTTTTTCCTACTGGCTGGAGTGTAAAGCTGGTGCTGAGTGTCTGGTCAGACCTCCGAGCATGTTTACTTATTCTCTGATCAGACAGCTCCTGGTTTAAATCATGATTTGGCCGATTCTAGGCTCTCAATATTGAACATGTGACAACTTCGGCTTCTTCTGTTAAATTAACTGTTTTGCAGCAAAAACACACACTCAGTGGCCACTTTATTAGGCACACCTGTGCAGTCTCATGCAATCCAATACAAGTGTACTGCCAACGATGTTCAGTCTCTGTTGACACCGTCATCGAGGCGTTGATTCAATGATGCGTTTTAGAGGTGGTGGTTAGTGGTGGCGTTGTGCTGCACTGAATTATTTTCAGAGATGTTTCGGACACTCGGACCTCCTCATGTATGTAAATAACTTTCTAATGAAGAGCAGAACAGCTGTACTGAACTGCATTAGATAGTAAAAAATAAAGGCATTGTTTTGATCCTGCTTCGGAAAGTTGGGTATTTTATCAACTAATGTTTTGCTGTTCTGTGTTCGGTGTGTCTCCATGTCCGATGCTTATTTTGCTGTTATTGCATCTCCTTGTCTTCACTACACTGGTTTCTGAACGTCTCGCCAGAGGCCTGCAGCTGAAAACGAGCCAGCTAAGGACCAACACCTGCACATTTACAGAGAAAAGGGCAGAATTTTAAACCATGCCCAAGCTGTACCTTGAATGTTATGCTACATACAGTACAATAAACCTTCCAACATTTCCTCAGCCATACCTGCTGATGCTGACACATTTCCCCTAAAATAATCAGACAAATGGCATTTCCCCCGTCAATGAGCAGTATTGCTAACAGTAAGATTAAATCGTTAGTGTCAGGGTATAATAACGACATCGTATGAGTTTTCCATGATTGCAAAAGCAAGAGCAGCAAGACGCTGCTCTAAATAACGGTAATTATTACAATAACTTTGTTGCATGTGAACAAAAGTCTCTCTTTGGATTTAATGCAGTGCTGGCTAAACCTGCTTAAAGTCAGATCCCTTCATTTTGAGAGTAAAGTGCACCTTGCTCTCTAAGGTTGACATGAATCTTCATGACATGAAGCAGCAGATTAATGCTGATGATGTGAATAATACATGTAAAGGGGATACAAGAAGCATTTATGTGTTTCTGAAGCTGCAGGTAAGTCTGGCCTTCCTTTCAATTTGGTCTAGTTTTTCTGTGAAAATGTTGAACCAAGACCGGGTCGTCTTTTGCTTTATTTAACCAGGTAGAAAAACTGTCTTTTCAGGAGAGACTTGGCCAGGAAGTCACGAAGCCAACTCTGAGGGCGCGGACTGATGCACCGGCTGTGGTGACCTTACATCAAGGTAAATGAACGGTGACGAGTGATGGGTTGCTGTGACGTTTCCTGCATTCGTCACTGAATTTAGTCACGTAGCAACAGCGGCACATGAAGAAACACTCTCTTCTGAAATCCCGTACTGTTAATTGGTTTTAGCGAATTACATTTGGCGGAAACATCATTTCTCAGGGATAATGTTCGGTGGCAACACTTTGTTACAGACGGAGGTCAGGGTGGATGGTGGGAGCACCAGGTATCAGGAGCAGCATTCCTGCGTCGTGCATGTCGTTTGGTCTAAGGTACCTAAAACGCTTCGTTTGGGGTTGGGGAAGGTGGTGGGTTTGGTTAAATATGGAAAAATGTCCTGTCTCCTGTCACTCTTGATATTTTTTTTTTTTTTTACCATATTTAACCAAGACCACAGTCTTTCCTGGACCTTCACCAAGTGCTTTGAATCGTCTACAAATTAAAAGGCCGATCCCGCTTTCGTCGCCACAAGCGGATGTTGCAAGAAAATAGCGTGGGTCAGCATTTTGCTGGTATGTTCTGAATACAGGTACATCCATTAAAAATGTTTCCTCGCCGTGGTGAACAAGAACGTCAGGATGATAGTGCATTTTACAAACATGCCTTATATGGTTACAACACAAATTTTGAATTTAAGCATCTTTTTTTTTTTTTCCACATTCGAAGATGGTTCAAATTTTGAATTTAAGGGTTGTGGTGATGCAGACAGCAGACTTGTAGAAGAGGGTCCCCTGACTTACCTTTCCTTAATATTCCTCTGACATCCAACTTCAATTTATTCTGTCCTATAAAGTAACGGGCGGACAGTTTGGTTTAAAATGAGCGACGCGAGGCCGAAGCCATTTACCGCCAACGGCAGCCAGTGCTTAGCCGGAAAGCTAGCTTAGCTCCATGGCAGATACCAATCGCTGCTAGAGCATCAACAGAAAAACATGCTAGCCTGAAAGAGGGCGTGACTGTTTTACCGCAAGCTTCAACTCAGTCTTCACAGTACATCTGAAGCTGTGCTACAACAGCAGGTTTTTCATGTGGCTCGACAGTGGGGGGGAAACTTGGAGAGAAGAATGCGGCTGTGGAATATGTTATGTCTGCCTATATGTTGTGCACCTGAGATAGTGTACTGAGCAGTTTTTTTCCCATGCTGTGCCGGAAGCCGCTCTGACTGACCCTGGCGTGAAGTGAAGGTCTAAAGAGGCCCAGTAAAAACTTCACAGGCTCGTAACAGTGCTCCGCTGTATTTTGTGGAGGAGAAAATCAATCGAGAAGGGGGATTTTTGCAGCGTGAACTACTGGATGGCAGTGAAAACCACCATCAATCCTATAGAAAAAGATGGTGTCTGAGATGTGGATGGAAATTATAGGCGTGCTTGCTAGACCTCCTTCCACCAGCCCCAAACCTGGACAGGGGTCTCTCCAGAACCAAGAGACCCTCTCAGTACAGACATCCAGGTGTCGATACGAACAGGCCTCATTTCCACTTAAATGTTTATTAGATATCCCACACTGCTGCTCATCGCCTGCCTGCCCGCTTTATGTGTCGCTCGCTACAAGTGTTCCTTTTCTGTCAGGCTGGCTGGGTGGTAAGTAAAAGGCAGCTGAGCATTACAGAAACCAGACACCAAAGTAGACAGCGTTTGAAACCACATCCCACTTTTTAAATTTTTATCACACAACGTAGGCGCCGGCCGACGTCGCGTCCCCCGAGGGCAAACACCGCCACCACCAGCTTCCAATATTGATAACTACTGCCGCACATAAAGACGTCTCATGTGATTAAAGATGTAAAATGGAATAATGTGACCTGGATCTTCTAGGCACGGGACAGATGTGTTAACTCAAAGGGTTATTTTTAAACTAAGACTTCAACACGGGAACCTTGGTCTGACAACTCCAGGCGCCCGGAAGGGTCACTCCATGTGACTGGCCACTGGAAGAACTGGATGGACAACAAAAAAAACCAAAAAACAATATTTAATCAGCTTCATATTTCCTCCCACTGCAGTCACACAGTGAGTTGCTCAATGGAGTTTCATTCCAAAGGAAAACGGCGAGGACGATCCATCAACAGTGTTCCCGAACCAGCCGGATCCAGTAGAATGAGCATCAAATGTCACTGAAAGAAAATCAGTGTGAAAACAATCTCTAGTCTAAAGTTGACAGATGAGAAATATCAGTTCTTTTTCAGTCAAAGACACAAAACTGATCCCGGATTTCTGAATCAAAAACACAGTTTATCTCATCTCCTCACCAGGTGATTTCTCACGACACTAGAAAATTCAAACTCTACTCAGACTGTTATGATTGTAACATTAGCGCAAGCACCAGCTGCTTTAATCTATAATTTACCGAGCTGAATGTTGGACCTGGACGTCCCGGCATTATCATGACTCTGCGGCATCATGACGACGACTGGCGGCATCAGAAAGGCTGCATCCTTATGTCTGCTGCAGGAGAGTAGTTTCACAGTAACAGCATATTCTTCCTCTCATCGCTGTGTTTTATGAAGCCAAGCCACGTTTTTGAGCATCGGACTGTGAACACAACAGGAATTCAAACTCACGTGGAAACTCCTGACAGAGGAGATTTTCAGAAATGAGGACTCTGAACTAATTTCACAAAACTTTATGAGTCCAGGCTGGTCACCCTTAGCGACAGCGTACGGTATCTCCGGCTTGTCTGTGCTGCAGCTAAAACACAGACACCTGACTCGTTGTTTTGTGCAGCCTGAGAGTCGTTCAGGATTTTATCATCCGTTGATGTGAGCGTCTGCCCCGAAGGCTTTTTTGGCTCAGTCAGGCGTGAACGGCCCAGCAGCAGAGACGATGTCTGCAGGCACATGTTTTGATCTCTGAAATCATCCCTATCAAACAGATTACGGGCGGAAATACCTGACATGATGGCAGACAAAAGAGAATCAAGTATTGAGAGGGGTCACACGGCGGGCACCAAACCTGAGTCTGTACAGTCTGAGGCTCCGTTGAGTCCGATCGGAGCGAAATGTGGGCTGAGCTCAGGTGATGTTTTCAGTCCGTTGAGCTCGGTGGACAGAACTGGGCACAGATACAGCCATCATCATCATCATCACCGTCATCGTCCTCATCACCGTCGTCGTTGTTGTTGTTGTTGTTCATTGCTGTCCCACTAAGATCAAATCGCGGGTTCAGAAACCTTTTCATCCTGATACACCGTGTTATTCTGGTTATAACTCAACTTCACAAATTGTGGATAACCCAATCCAAAAACCCCTTTCAGTCAAATCCAGAGGTAATTTTGACCTGATTTTTATCTCCTTGTAGAAAATGTATGTATTTTTTTTGTTCATTTGTGTATTTGTTTTGCAGTAGTTGTCGACAAGCTCTGGCTGTTTGAACGGAGCCGCTCAACGACACTGTTTCACAGAAGACATTTTGACATGTCACAGCGGGAAAAGCACAGGTACAGGAACGGAGGAGGGGACATGCATACAGGGCCTTGCAAAAGCGGTCAACGCTCCTCCTAAATAACTCGTTTCACTGGATAAAAATTAAACACATTAATATTTTTCTATATACGATGTATCAATTTACAACAATAATACTTCTAATTAATTACTAGTATGTAACATGAGTTCTACACCACAAAATAGTTTTAGAAAATAAAAAATGTAATATGCTGTTTGCAAAAGTATTCAGCCCCTTTCACTTTGGCAAACCTCAATTCAGTTAGGTTGACAATGATACCTTCAGAAACAACCTAATTAGTTGGGTGCTCTATGGTAGTGTGTAATAATAACGGTTCAATCTAATACACTTGTTTGCCGGAGTAAGTAAAAGATCAAGTTATATCAAAGCAGGTACGAGGCGAAATGGAAAAAACACTTCTTCAGTCTCCGAACCACACGGGGACAGTCCACCATATCGTCAAGCAACTAAAGAAGCATCATGCAATAGAGGTGTTCAAGATCAAATCAGGCCGTCCTTCCAACCCGTGCGCCGAGGCGAGAGTCAAACTGGAAAGAGATAACAATCTGGGACCAAAAAAACGACTTTGAAAAAGTTCAGGGGCTGCAAAAGAGAAAGAGTGCATGAGTCACATTCTCTGAATGCTGTACAAGTATGGCCTCTAGGGCGTGCTGGCAAGAAACAAACCGTCAAAGTGGAGGGAAAAGTCCACAAACATCCCAGCTGCAAAAGGCCCAAGGTGCCATGGTCATAAAAAAAGTTTCTGACTTCATACAAACCCTCCCTTTATTGTGCAGGCTCAACACAGTTCATCACCATGTACCCCGGGTTTATAGTCCGTCGCTTCAGGCTTGGAGTGGCAGTGATCCAGTTCAAGCCAGGTCTAGCAGGTTATGAGGAGTCTGCGCTGATACTTGGAAAATGCTGTCGTCCAAGTCCATGCAACCTGACGGGGCTCAAACTGTCAATTGGCAAATACACTGAAGAGAATTCACTGAGTGAAGCTGGCATGACAAACGTGTGTTTGACAACTGCGCAAGTTCACTTGGCCGCAATCCCAACTTCCTAAGAGTGTCTACAAACTTCTGGTGGTTCCCAAGCAGGGTTCTAAAAATAAATGGACACTTTCCAGCACATTAAAAAAAAGCCAAACAAACAAACTCTGCGGCCTCAGAAACGGCTCTGTGCCTGTGACGTAGGACAGAATTCAACTCATGTGCATAACGATGCACGTATAATGCTTCAGGGCGCTGCTTTCGAGACCGCCCCACTCCCGACCGCTGCTCCGTCGTACGTCTGTGCCAGTTCCTTTCTCTACCTCTTGATTCTCAATTGCAAATGTGTCATCTCTGCAGGGGCCAGGAACCTTTCCTTCACCGTGGCCTCCATAGAAACACACCTCACACAGAGCGCCGACTGTTCTGTCTTCCCCTCATCTCATCGACATAGTTGCAGTTACCTCTTTTGAACAATACTCTATCATCTCATTCCGACTGGCAGATGAGAGGTATGTGCTGTTTGATGGGAGAAAGGCTCAAACTGCCTCAAAAGTCTCATGCGCTCAAGGAATTTGCCTTTACCGTGGCTCTCAGCTGTTTCGTCATGACCTCCAAGTGGTGTTCCCTGCTTCCCCAACATGCAGTTCACTGTTGGAGGTGTACTCCCTTCTTCGGAGCTCGCCGTCTCTCGCTGTCTCTATCTGCTGTACAACGCTGTCTTGTGCTAGACTTTGTTTTGTAGCTGTTCCAGCAAACTACACTGTCCTTGTGCGACTGGGTGGGTCCATGTTTTAGAAACACGCTCAGTGCCTTTCTCTGATTCACAAGTAGCCCCTGTCTGAGATTTTTACCGAGTACCTGGCAGGCCAAGCAGAGAGCAGTATTTTTCCTAGAGGAGTAGTCCAGCCATTTAAAACTCTGGAACCAGATTTCTTGGAAGACTTTGACTGTTTAGGACCTGTGTCCTCATCCCCTAAATCACAAGAAACATCTTGAGACCCTGTTGCTTTGGCTTGGTGGCCGGTTTGCTGCTCTCTCTCTCTGTCTCTTCATTTGTTGCTCTCTCTCTCTCTCTCTTTCTCTATTTCTCTCTTTCTCTCATCTCCCTGTTCTTCTCTTTCTCCGTGTATTGTGAAAATAAATGAATAGTATAAATAGTGTAACTGGGAAAGTGTTTTAATGAAGATGTCCTGTTTAGAGGACGAAGACCACACGCTCATGAACATGGATGTAAACAATGCTGAATTTAAATACACACACACACACACACACACACGCACGTACACACACACGCACGTACACACACACACGCACGTACACACACACAAACACACACACACACAAACGCGTGCACACACACACACACACACACACACACACACACACACACACACACACACACACACACACACACACACACACACACACAGGTGTTTTGGTGAGTAACACTGAATGTAAACATAGCTTTTGTTTGTTTACAAGAAAACTCCACAGGGGTCCTTTAAGTTTTGTCAACCTGCATGTTTCCTACTTTGTCGTCAGTTGTTTTGTTGCCACTTGTCTGATTTTTCAGCAGGACTGTTTGAGATTTTAATCCTTTTTTCTTCTGCACACTGCTAAGATCCGCTAACATTACTGGCAGAGACATCATGTTCGACAATGTCGGCTGGTAGAAGACACTGTTTGACCAATCAGGAACGTGCAGTGTGTGATTCTGCAGATGCAGGTTGTTAAAGATTGTCATTTTTCAACAGAAATTGTGAAACATTTCTTCACAGTTTTGCGTTTTTGCAGGACACTTTTCATTTAGTTTCTGTCTCGTTTTTGTCATGAATAAAAGTAAAAAACAAAAACTTTTTTTTTCATAGTTTCTGTTGACGAAGTTAACACTTGATGAATCCTTAAAAAATGCTGTGATGCGGACGTGCGTATCAACAACTGCTGAAACACAATTGATAGATGAGGTGATGGATTACGTGAAGAGTCATTAGCTGCAGTCCCCGAACTATCGCTGCAGACTTCTGAGGGTGAATTCTCTGTGGACCTCAGTGGACACAGTCAGGTGCTGACTGTCAATGGTTTGGATCAGCGCTTTGATCATACGGTCGTTGTTATTGTTCAGACAAACTGAACAGAGGAGGATTTAAGGCATTTTTAAGGGCTTAAGTTTGTTTTAACTGTTTTACTCTGGCTTAAATTTAAATTCCCTGTTAAGCTTCCCGTTGAGTTTGTAAGAAGGTCAGGATGGGCCGACCTCCGACCCCTGGCTTCCTCATTATTGGTTGCTTGGGATGTCTGTGTTTTGAAGTTGTCTTCTGCTGCTGCAGCTGTCCCTCCTCAGACTAGTAAATCGCTGGTGTGATTTCTTTAAATATGTTGTTCCGTCGACCTTTTCTTGATGGAACAGCATCCTTGATGTCCCTCAGTTCGTCCTCTCAAACAAAAGGCTCTTTACTGTTCTAGAGCCTTGTTGAACAGATGTTGAACAGATATTTGCATGGACTTCAAACTAAAGCTACGCTGCGTTTGGCTTTTCCATCGGCCGTAGCTTCACACTGTGGATAGCAGAAATGAGAGGATACTGAAGAAGAAGAAGAAGTGAAGAAGAACTCCCCCGAAAGTCACTTTATCTTCCAGACCAGCTGCTACTGTATGTGCCACCTGTGGTCCTCTCATATACCGTATCGCTCTGCATGTAAAGCCGTCATTTGAAACTGGTAGGTTATGTAATATGCAAGAAGATATCCGCTGCTTGTAGTCAACTGTCACTGCTCCCCTCATTTGGAGACTCGCCTTTAGAGTCATTGTTTATCTTTTACCTGACGTGGGCTTCTTGTAGCCTCACAGATTTAGATTGCAGCATGGCAGGAACAAAGGTGGAGGTACTGTGATGTTAGAGGCCATCTACTTCAACAGCCAGTGTTGGTTTCTTTTCAGCCAGTCGAGCAGTCAAGCTGTACTTGTGCAGCACCCTCAGTGCAGTTTAGTGCAGTTCAAAGTGCTTCGCAGAAGACTGACAAGCTGATGATAAGACGGTGAAACCGTTTGAAGCTAATATCGGAAATAAAAAAAGGGAAAAAGCAATAATAAAACCAAAGACAAAGATTTAGAAAGATGGTCATTTAAAAATAAATGAAATAAATGAAAACTAGGAAAACTAGACAAATATAATCAGTGAGAGAGAACAGAACATTTTAAAACATGAATACAATAAATAATGGCTGTAAAACATTATAAACAAAGGCTGAAGAGAAAAGTTTTAAATCTGCATTCAGACTTTACAGATTCAGCTGTTTTCAGCTCCTCAGGCAGATTGTTCCAACGGTTCGCAGCAGAAAAACTCAAAGCTGCCTCAGCAAAGGCGCTTGTCCTGCACTTTGGTAGAACTTAGATACTCTAAGTGCCAGAGGACCTGAAGGTCCTGGTTCACAGACTGGAAGCATGTCAGGCTAGTCGGCTGGCTCAAGACCATGAAGTGCCTTAAGGACAAGTAAAAGAATTTTAAAATCAATACAGAGACTGACAAAAATGAGAGGAGTACAATTGTCTGGTCTGCTGGATGTGAAAGTGTGCGTCCTTTTAGCCACGATCAGGACCCTCACGTTATTCAGGCCTGTTTCAGAGCCAGAGTCCGGTGCCCACGTGCATTTAAACACTTGGTGCTTGCTTTAATCATTCCCTCCGTTCATACTGGCCACGATACTTCCAGTGTGAGTGATGGAGGACAAATGTCCTCGTTCGGTGCCAAAATGGATTCCAGAGTTGATCTGAAGATGAAATGAGGCTTCGGCAGCCTGAGTTAGACAGATGCCGAGAACCAAACAAGGGTGCGCTCCAGAATTATCGCTGGCCGGCATTTACTACGCAGTCCACAGGATGCGGTGTGCACATTAGTGTGTAAGCCAGCAGGTTACAGGTAAATATTTATTGGACCATGAACCACATCAAACAAAACGTGAGGATGAATATACCAAAGTTTACAGAAACAAAAGAGGTTATAAGAGCGACAGTGGCCGTGTCGTGAGACGTGGCCGGATCTCTAACGACAGATCCAGGTTCACTTTCCTGTACTAACACACTGACGTGGTTGGTGTGTTAAGAATAATCAGCTCCATACCATTCACCATTTCTCATGGAAGAACTAAACTGTGGAACTTGAACAGGTCAAAGTTACCGTACATTTCGCGGTTGTTAGAAATCCAACCACGTCTCCCTGAAATTATATTTGCAAATCGCTCGTTTTCCCGGTTCCGTCGTGGTGACAGTCTAATCGCTGGCTGGATTATGTTGTGAGGAAACCTTTCTTTTGTATGGATGACTGAATGAAGCGCTGCATTTATCCACTACGGTAGGTTCACGTCCACAGTCCCGTCTGTGGTTCAGGCAACAACAGCACTTTGGTCAAGGTTCGGGAAAGATGGAGGTTTTAATAAACAGCTTGTGTCTGAAGTCACTTGTGAACTTTTGCTGTATTTAAACCAGACCAGGATCTTTCCAGAACCTGAACCAGGTGCCGCGAGAGTCTAAACAGAACCATAAACCAGTTTAATGACGCTGGAGTCGCTACAAGTGGATGCTGAGCTGCGGGTTCAGATATTCTGGCGGAAAACAAACACATCACCTGTGAACATTTTACTGATACGTTCAGTGTCTACGTATTTGTGACTTTCCATTTCCGTTCCATTAAATAAATAAAAAACATTTCCTCATTACGTTTGAAGAAAACTAATAATCCATGTGCCATCACGTCTCCTTCTAAACAGCTGTAGGATTTCCAGGAGACAGGGTTACACACGGGGCTCAATTACTGTACAAGGACGAGGTATTTTGTCGTATAACTGACAAAACTGAAAATTACGATCCCTCCACTGCATCGGCACAGAAACACTGTCTGGGGAAACACCAAGGGGGAATTCTGTATTTGCTTAAGTCGAACCGTAAATTTTACATGAATGCGGCATCCATCTCTTTTCTGTGGCAGAGTGACAGCCAGCAGAGAGCAGTCGCTGACCTGACGGCAAGACGCATACATCGAGTCGAAGCAGCGTTGCAGCGGGTCAGGTTGTGTTCTCAACGTTGTCAACATTTGCTTCAACATTTATTACGAGCACCGAATGCCTAAAACAGATGTTTCCCTGAGCTAGCCAGTCCACAACTGTGTCTGCATCACAGCTGCCATGACGCATGACACGAGCCTGACTCATTTCACCCTAACAACGAGAGGGGCAGAAAAGGGGGGCGACGAATAAAATCCTTTCATATAACTAATGCGTCTCTGTGGCTTGAGATAATGAACGTGATAATAATAATAGTAATAATAATTTAGAAGGTGTATTTTAAAAGGTAGGATTGCTGAAAACAAACCACAGGATGGAACCAATAAAACAAGAAATAAACAAGGATTTCTACAGCTGACATCCATTATATTCCTTTTTTCCCCCTGGGATTCTAATCCTCATTACAACAGACGCTAATGGTCAATGTGAATATTAAAGTGTTTTCTTCCCTTGATGTATTTGAGCCATGAGGGCTGCGAATGCCCGTCTGTAGCTGCAATCCACCTGCATGAGGGCCGCCTGTCTGAAGTCGCGCTCGGCTCTGGTTACAGCAGCGTGTTCGCTCAGTCACACACACCACGGTATCTCAGCACTGCCGACATGCAAAAGTGTCCACGATATTCCTGTACTATTCAAATCCTGGAGCTCCACGGAAGCCCTCAGTCCGTTCTCTTTGCACTCGAATCTTTTGCTATCACTGATCTTGACCTTAGACTTGTCTATTTTGTATAGTATTGACCACTTATCATAGGTGCTCATGGTGTGTAAAGCTCCCGAAGACTCGGTCAAAGTTCAAGTTCAGAGCTGTAACATCCAAAGTTGTTATTCGTTAATAGTACAACCAGTAAAACACTCTGCTAAATGCACAGGTCTCTCATGTGAAGGAACCAAAACTGTTCAAGCGTTCATGTAGGAACCCTTCACTTATTGTAGGAAGCCGATTACAAAAAATAGGTTTTCAGGGCCCTAAATAGTATTTTTGGAATATGCAAACCACCGTGTGCTTCACTGTCATTTCATCCGGTGGTAATTTCCCTTGTCAGTAATTCAGAGTGTGTTTTGTCGCCCCCCCAACTGACTTTGTGGTCTGATCGTTTGACCGCAGTCCTCGCTATATTCCTAATAGGGGTCAATTCCGTGTCCCTGCAGCTGCTGCAACTCAAGGACAATTCATTTGTTCATTTTCCTTAATGAACATTTCTCTCCTCTAACTATAACGAAGACCTCATGCTTCTTTGATCTTGGAGTATTTTTTCATTAGTGGCCCGACTGACTTCAGCCGCTCTGTCCTGCTCTTTGTTAGATTTTGGGGAAGTGTGCACTCCAGAAACCTCAGCCGACGTTACCCAAGACAGCGTTACGTTCGCCAGAATCGCTGGTTGGTCCTCAACCTGAAAGCCTTTTCTCCCGTGACGATACAAGTGAAACATACTTATTGAAAATACCAGTGTGTGTGTGTGTGTGTGTGTGTAAGCTGAGCAGCCGAGCAGGGTTACGCCAGCGTGAAATAACAGTGTGAACTTTTTATTTGTACTGGGAGGATGCCGACTTTTTGCCCGGTACCTGCGGAATACGACAAATACTTTTTTATTTATTGATTAACTTCATACAAAATACAGTAAACGGAAAACTATCTGTGGCCCCCCTTTGCCTTGAAACCAGCCCCAGGTCTCCTCGGTTCACCTGCACACAGTTTTTCAAGGTTCTTGGCAGGCAGGTTGTTCCAGCATCCTGGAGAACCCACCACAGTTTTAGTCTGTCTCAGTGTCTCCTGTGTCTTCAAGTGATCCCAGACTGTCTCCCCGATGCTGAGGGCTCCACAGGGCTCTGTGGAGGCCAGACCATCTGTTGCAGGACTCCCTGTTCTTCTGGTCTCTGAAGATAGTTCTTTATGACTCTGGCTGTGCGTTTGGGCTCGTTCGTCCTGCTGCAGAATGAATCTGGGGCCGAGCAGACGTCTCCCTGATGGTGTTGCATGAAGGATAAGAATCAAGTGTCTGAAACCTCTGCACAATGCTGTACGTAACCATCCAGTGCATATTAAAGACCCTTTTTTTACATTTGTTTTAAAACAAATCAGTTGGAAAGATCGAAAAGTCAGCCAGACACTGCATTTCAAACCAAACGGCAGCTTGATATAAATCTGCTGCAGCAGTTGTCATTTCAGCCGACGATGTTGACGGTCGCTGGCTAGAAATGAGACGCTGCTTTTATTTCCCTCTGTCAATGTTTTCTGTTATTTTTTGACTGAGATGCTGAATAAATTTTGTTCTCATTTACAGAGCTTAAAGAAGATGCAAAGGGAGTCACGTTTCCCTGCATTGCAGGTTGTCTCGTATGTCCACGGGCCTCTCAATCAAACTACCCTCTAGGTTTACAACCAACAGCCTGCTTCAGCATCTGGATCACAGGCATGACAGCCGACAGCAAGGAGGTCAAAGGTCGGTCGGCATGTTTTATTCATCAGCTCAACCCAGTTTTAGCCTCCGACAGCTCAGTAGTGTCTGTGTTGGAAGGAGGTGAGTGTTTGTGACTCACTGGAACAGACTGTTGGATGATACAAACGTACGACCGAAGCCCGTCAAACTTTCCGAGGTCGGACCTCCAAAAATAAAATCAGTTGCACCTGCAGAGATGTTTCCTGTGGCTTTTAGTCCAGAAAGATTTTCACAAAGGATGGAGAGTGAAGAATTCTGATCTGAACGTCCACTGAGGAAAATCTTTTTTTATCTGCAGAGAAGAGTTTGATTTGTTTGAATATGTTGAGTTATTCCAGCGCTGATTGCGTCCAGTTCGAACCCACCAAAGATGCAGGCAATCAGAAAGTCTCACATTCTGCCTACAGCTTGATTTGATGAATTTCTGTTTACCTCAGCCCCATGACTAAGCAAAGTAACTGACACCAGTTCAGCCTGAAAGCCGAATAACAAAGTAGAAAATGTACAGTGGAGGTTATATACAGAAAAAGCAAACCAAAAAGCTCAATAGTTGAGATTTTAAATCGACATGAATTGAGCCCATGCTGCCTCAAAAGAGCAAGTTACAAAACCTCTCTGCTCCATGCATTGCTGTTTTTTGAAATGTGTACATTTTTATTCCGATGATTCATCATAATTGTGCTTCTCTGTTAAAAAGTTCGAATGCACAGTTGATATTGGTTCAGTTTAGGATGTTTTTCATGCTCTCTGGCCGGATTTTTATTTTTTTGTTCCAAAGTGACATGAGTTCGAGCTAAAATGGCCCTTTAAAAAAAAAACAACCTCTGGGTCGCGTCACCAATATTACAGGCAGGTTTTAATGCAACCTGTGACTCAAACATTCGAACACGACATTTATTGTGTTGAGGGAAGTTTAACTCGAGGGTCGATCAGTGTTGCGTTGCCCGCATCCTGTCCTGTTCCCAGGGTCTGTCCTTTAAACAGGAGAGCTCTGTGCGTGCGTGTGTGTGTTTGCGTTTGTGTTTGTGTGTAAGAGCGCGCTCCTGACAGAGTGTAAAACCCCGTTCCTGCAGGGGACAGGGACCAAACGCTCAATCACCATCACTTATCAACCCTGCAGGGCGGCAGCATTGTACTCCCACCCCACACACACACACACGGTTCTCAACAGGATGTTACTGTTAGGTTGAAAACACACAAGTCCAGTCGGTTCCAGCTTCACTCCCATCATCACTCACTCCTCTGTAGTTGGGAAACCCTTTTTCTTGTTGCCTTTCGCCCACAGATCCTCGGTTCCTTTGATATGTGATAGGCTCTGCTGTATCTGTGGATTTCCCCAGTAGTCCGTGGGGAGTATATTTACATGGACTTGTTCCACAGCTTTTCCATTTCTGTCCGTTGCCGATGGTCAGTGCCGACGTGGGAAGTAGCGCGTCCTTTTTCCTTGAGAGTCAAAAACGAAGGTGACGGTGGAGGATGGGTGTGAAGCCCGTGTGACGTGACCGCGCTTGCAATTAATGTTTCCTTTTTTTTTTTTAACTACATAACAGGATCTCACCTTACGTTAACCATACGTTCCTCTGACTCTAACTGGTCTTAAATAATCTCAATCCCCCAGAATAGATTTAACAAGTTGTCCACAGCAAGTTATAGCTAATTAAAGGTTTGACAATGATATATTCCCCATGTCCAGTATGTTCAAGTGATCTGAGGGAATAGTGCTGAAATGATCAGAGGATTAATCGCGTAAGCACATCAACAGAAAAGTAACTGACAACAACGTCCACAGTCAGTTAAAATCATTTATCAAGAAAAAAAAGCCAAATATTTATCGGTTCTATTTCATACCTGAAGACTTTTAAATTGTTGTACACTGAACATCTTTGGGGTTTAGTCTGCTGGCTGGACAAAACAGGACGTCTGAAGACGTTACTTTGGGCTCTTCATGAGTCATTAATCAATAGTGAAGCAGCCCTTTGTAGGCATTTGTAGACGGCCATTGTTCTAGAGTTGTGTAATATGTGGCTGTTGCTGCGGTTCCACGGGAAGTTAAGATACCATGCAGCGGTGACGGGCCACAGACACTAAAGTCCCAGTTGCAACATGTTTTCGCGGCGCCCCCCTTGTCTCCGGATTGTGGCTGACTGTCGGCAACCTCGGCCGATGTCTGGCAAAAGACAACCAGTCGCGAGCCGGCTTTTGTCCATATATGGCTACCACGTTCGGCTAAGTTTTAGGAGTGTGGACCTGCTGCTGTCCAGCAAGTTTTACTGGTTCGGGACCAGTCTGTGGCGGTCGTGACATCACTGCCTCGGGCAGAAAAATTACATCACAATATACCCTCCCCCTCCGCTCAGCCCCGCCCCTCCGGGCCGTCCCCGCTGCCACAACAAGCGAGCCGACCGAAGCCCTGCGCTGACCTAAATTCCCCCAGAGAGACTCCTCTTAAAGCTGCAGGGACACAGACAGACTGACACAGAGACACAGACTCAGAGACACACTCAGGGACAGACCGAGACGGACGGGGACTGACCGAGACAGATAGAGGATGAGACGCAGACGGATGCAGGAGGACAGACAGAGACGGAGAGACAGACAAGCAGGATCAGAAAAAGAGAAGGTAGAGACAGAGACGGAGACAGAGACAGACACACACAAAGACCAGAACACAGATGGACAGGGGGCAGAGAGAAACAGCGAGACCGAGATTCAAACAGACAGATATAACAGGCGAGACGGAGACAGACCCGACAGAGGCTGAGACACAGACAGAGAGAGAGAGACACATACAGAGACAGAAGCAGACACAGACAGACACAGACAAAGATGAACAGCAACACACAGAAACAAGAGGACATGTAGAGACAGGGTAAAACAGCAAGACGGGGAAAAAGAGAGGCAGACACACAGAGACAGACCAAAAAAAGAGTTACAGACAGAGACTGAGGCGGAGACTAGGATGAACAAAGACAAAAACAGGAAGACATATAGACATAAGCAGAGACAGGGGACAGTGAGAGGAAGACACTGGAAGAAACAGGTAGAGAGACAGACGGACAAAGAGAGCTAGGCAAAGACAGGAGGACATATGCAGAGAAGACGGAGAGAAAGATTGACAGTGACCAACAGAGACAGAATAAGACAGACAGAGACACAAATAGAGAAGGACAGAGACAGACGGGGACGGACAAAGCAGACTGAGACAATGACAGAGACTCAAGGGCAGACAGAGAGAGGGAGAGACAAAGATGAACAGCAACACACAAAACCATGAAGACCTATGCAGAGACAGGGGAAGACAGGAGACGAGGACGGAGACAGACTGAAAGACAGACGGAACGATTTCCCTTCGCTCTTCACTTGGTTCTCCGGCAGTTTTTAAGACACCACAAAAACCGGTTTCAGTGCCGACGGCTGCCTGACCGACTCATCGTCTGTGGTCTCCGTCCTCTCTCCTGGACGACGCCCTGGGCCGCGTGACCAAGTATCGATCTGACGTCGCCGATCATTGATCCCGCGCTCTCGACTCCAGTCCGTTTCTCGGGTGGTTGGTTGTGGTTTTTCTTCCCCGCTCTAACGGGTTCGGATCGCAGCGGACCGACGACCTGAGCGGTGCTAAGGTCAAAAGGCCACGAGCTTCAGTTTTTTCCGCTGCACCAAAGGCCCCGAGGGAAGATGCGGAAATGCCGGAAGAGCCTGAAGCCGACTGAGATCCGGAGCGTCGTCAGGTAACACACGGGGGATAATACGGGTAGATCATCAGTAACAGGCACAACTGGGCACTGAGTTGATGATGGGGATATTATCCTCTAAAATATGGGATAACCAGACATTTTAATAAAAAAAGATCCTACAGGAACTTCATGATTTCACATACCTGTAACAGTTTAACACGATTGTTAGGATTTTTTTTTTTTTTTTATGGCAAATCGCTCGGTGCTGTTAAACTGGCAGTTTGTCTGCGTTGTAGGAAGAACAGAGAATCCCTGCGTTTACATTCACCGGACAGTTTCAGGCCAATGAGAAACCTCACAAACGATATTAAAACACCATTAAAACACTGAGCCGGCTTCAATAAAGCGAATCTGCTCCCTGGAACGCCCGTTTATCTTTAGATTTACTCCAATTTTAGCCCGTTTTTATTTTTAGGTCAGTGCAGCTGGCACACACACACACACACAAGCACAGATTAATCACGTGACGTTACACAATGCTGAGTCCGAGCAGCAAAGCTCAAACTGTGTGTAAACTCCAGACTCCCTCAACGAATTCTGGAGCTCACAGCGCTGAAATCAGACAGTAGAGGAACAGAAGGATCATGAACCTGCTGAAATCAGCCTCAAACTCCTTAAATGACAGAGAACGTCACATTTAAAAGGCAAAATCTGGAGATACACAAAGTCAAGTTTTTGAAAATCCCTTGAAACACTCCCAGCGTGACACTTCACACTGAAGCTCACAATTAGGCCTCAATGAGAAGTGAAAAACATAAATAATAAAACGCTACAGAAGAGTCAGTCTCCTCAGATTTCTCCTGTGAGTAAAAGATGACAAATAACCTTCCCAGCTCAAACTTGATACTCCGAAAATATCCGAGTGCAGAGGGAAACTTCTGAAACCAACCGCTGAATTAAAGGGGCAGTCAGTCAGTCACATGTAGAAGTGAAAGAGACCCGCACACACCTCGTAACAAAAACCCATAAGAATCCTAGAAATGTACATGAATCATCCAAAATGGTGCAAGTAACCAAACTTAACACGTGAAAATGTTAAACACTTCTGAGACGCCGAGGACGAAACAAAAAAGATCCAGAAAACACTTTAGATTAGATGAAAATCAGGCCTAAAAATGTCTCAAAAGAAGTCATTTATAGGACCAATAGGTCATGATACAACCAAAAACTGCTGAAGGATTTTTATAATAAATCACACACAAAAAATAAATCACTCAAAAAGTTTTATCAGCTGGTAATAACGCTGATAAACAGTCCTGCGTAAGATACTCACATTAAAGTCGCACAGTGAGCGGTTAAAAAGAATCTAGTCAAATCCAGTGAGTAGGCAATTTACTCAACCGCCGAGAAAATAAAAGTCACTCGTACAACTTCTCCAAAGAAAAAGAAAGAAAAGCTACTCTTCAAACGGCTGAAGCAAGAAACTCCAATAAGCATCTTTAAAAATTCCAAAACAGACACTTCACGAGACTCTTAAAGCAACAACCTGGACCGAAAGTTGTGCGGCCTCCTCGGAGCGAGAAATCCCTGCGATCGGGCCTGTCTGCATTCCTGTTTATTTCAGGAGTGTGATGCTTTATGTTCCTCTGCACACATCAGTCAGTCAGTCAGGCAGAAACTCGGCTTCGGGTTATTTCATCCTTTTTAATCAAGTTTAGTTTCTCTGAGAAAAAAAACAAAAACAAACAGACAGACAGCAACAAAACAGACATTACAGATTTCGTACAAGTGAACGCTAACGACAAAAGTGCAAAAAAAAAAAAGAAAATTAGAATAATAATAACAAAACACAAAAAAAACCCTCCAAAGTAATTTTTTACAAAACCGAAATGGAAAAAGTGACATGGACAGAGATTTAGAAAAAACCCCTCTGAGCCTGGATCAGTCTGCTTCCTGCTGGGAATCAACCCTGTTTCTACGTCTGCTGCTTGGAAAAATTCAACCATCCGAACATTTGAATATTTGAACATAATGAGGCTCAGTCAGACCCGCTGGACTGCGTTTGTGCTTTTATTCTGCCCGTTTATTTACCAGAGTGTAGCATCTGAACGTGTGTGTGTGTGTGTTGACAAGGTCAGCCCTTTTCTGGGCTTCATGAGGCTTTTATTTTGGTCAGAGGTGATATCAAGTTTTTTCTGTCTGGCACTGTAAAAAAAAAAATAAAATCAAGTTTTAAAAAAAGCAGGGAGAACTTTCTGGTCTCATGTTTTTTCATGTTCAATTGTCTGAATTGTGAAGAGAAAAATACACACGAGTTTCATTTCCAGAAACTCCGAGACCCAAGTTTAAATCATTTTTTAATTCCATTCAACCTGCAGCTCATTTACAGTCAGTAGAGGATATTTATTTTTGCAACAAAAAGGCCCAAGACAGATTTTAGTGCCATTTAATATTAATGTCAGCAGTGACTGGGAAGATTTTAGACCTTAGTTTATTTCCTAAGTCTTTATTTCCTTTGAGAAATGATCATTTACATCAAGATTTCACCTCCTTCCTTTTCCCAGATCTTATATTTTGATATTATTTTGTGCGGCTGCTTCATATCAGCCATAAACGGGTAAAAAAAGAGATGTTGTAAAATGTCCTCCACATTATCTGCTGCCTCCAGTTTTCTGCTGGAGCTTTGTGTTTGCTTTGCTTTTGCAAAGGCAACGTTTATTTGATCAGGATTGTGTCGCAGAGCTCAGACAGCACCGACCTGAGATCTGAGGTCGGACCGATCGATACCACGGTGATCAATAATTTGATAATCAAACGCTGCTCATTTCATGTGCTTATAAAAAAAAATTGCACTGTCATTTATTTCTAACGCCGTCACAAAACTCTCACCGACCTAAAATGCACTTCACATTTATTTTGATGTTTTTCTTTGTAAACAGTCAGGAAGAGACCGATGGAAGTAGCTTTGCAAAATGACTGCATGTCCAATCATTATTTTTAAAACCTGCACGAAGCTGATTCAAAAATTTTTACGAGCGTAAAAGTTTGTGTTATTTGTCTTTCGATATTTTATGTCATTTTCATTTAGCACTAAAGCTTTTATAGCAGGTAAACCATGGCCCCCGCAGGGATGTTTATTCAGGAGGGAAATGAACTGGTTTTTCTGAGTTTGGGAGAAAAAAAGATGATGGCTTTCGTTTTTAGCCTTGAAGTTAAATTTAGCGAATCTCTCGCCTATAAAATTTGAATTAAAAAATTTTTTTTTGGAAGTTCTGGGCTGAGAAAAACAAAGGCAGGCTCTTTGTGAAAACTGTCACATGTTGAAATAACGTCACAGAAATTCTGTTAAAATAATACTTTCATGAACAGAAATGTGTAAAAAAAAAAGGAAAAAAACACCAACCCCCCCCCAAAAAAACCCACAACACCTAGTTGTCTTTCCACTAAAAGCTTTGTATCGTCACATCAAACATTAATATCGGTATCAGATTGTAAATGGCGGCTCCCTGCTGAGGTCAGCTGATCCACGGTTTTACTCCCCAGTAACATAGAAATAAGAACACGAGTTACACACACACACACACGTACATATATATATATATATGTGTGTGTGTGTGTGTGTGGTTAATATGTCATTGCAGTTGGCCGAAAACCTCGTATCTCCAATTTTCTTCTTGGTTTTTGTGCAGATGGAGGAATTACACGCTGCTCTGAACCGTCCTCGTCTTTCAGCTCCTCGGGAGCATAAAACCCTCCGGATAATTCCCCCCAAAAAACTGCACCGTTACCCGACTCAAAATAAACGAAACTGAACCACGTGTGGAGGAAGACCATCAGATGCAGTTGAAAGCACTGGCAAATTGGAGGTAACATCATTTCGTGAAACTACTGTTCCCAAGGCCAAGAACGGACCTTCACGCTCAATAAAAGTAGGCTACTTTTTTAAAATAAAATAATACATTTTAAAAAATTGGTATTTTGGAGATACATGATTTTCACCTGACAACAGCTGCACGCTGTGTGTGTGTGTGTGTGTGTGTGTGTGTGTGTGTGTGTATGGCCTGATCGTTTGCAGCCGCTCGGTTCGTTTTTCCCCCAAAAATAAAATAGAATAAGAAACTGCAGGGAAAAAAAAGCTCCAGCGAGCAGAGGCCTCCGTCCTCTCAGCCTCCGCCGGTCGCTGCAGAGCCTTTACCGGGAGACAGGAGCAGGTCGGCGGGTCGTGAAAACCGGACGGTGGCGGCCAAAAGTCTGGTTGTGTGAAAACGAGGAGGCTGTTTGTTTGTGCGGCCTGGCCTTAGCGCACATGCGCAGGAGGTTTTATGCTCATACAGGCCTGGACACACACACACACACACACACACAGACGCGCGCGCACGAGCGACCAGACCAAAATCAACCGAAGTGAAAAGGACAATCTGGGCTTTGATAATAAACAGAAAACATAGAAAAACGCCTGGTTTTGCATAATTTGACATGAAGAGTTCTCTTCCAAAAACCTTTGTCTCCGTTCGCTTCGTCACCTATTGATCCTCCTCATTCAAGGAGCAGTTTACGAGCGGATTTCCATTTTTTCTTCAGCACCGGGGGGCAGCGGACCGGGCCTCCCCGGCCAGGCCGCAGCTCCGCCGCATCGGAAAATAGTTCCTTTCCTGCTCGGACACCTTTGTTTTGGAAGGGAACTCTTCACGCGGAGCAGTTTAATTATTCCCATCCTCATTATTAGGCCTGTCCGGGGTCGAACCTGAGTAGAGATATGATTTGTAGGCTTATTTTTCCTCTCGAGACCCCTGATTGTTTCCGCTGATTTTAAGGCTTTATTTAATCATTGTTTACCTATTCCAAAGTTTTTCCTCCCCCCAAAAAAGAAGAGAAGAGAAAGTTGTGATTGTCTTTTTTTTTCTCACTGATTGTCTCAAAATTCATAAATAATTATTAACCCTGTAAGCAACCCCCCCCCCCCTCCCCTTTTTTTTCCTCAATACTGATGAGCATACACTGACAAATAGAATTTAAATACATTGTACAATAAATACAAAACATAAATAAAGGACTCAAAGAAAGTACTGAAAATCTTTGTACAAGATATAAATAGCTTGAAATATACTTATAGCGTTAGTTACCTTTGGCAAGTCTAGTTTACAGTTGTACAACCCGCGGGTAACAAAAGTTTGTCCCTTTTTCAATAGGATGCGAACAAAATAATCAAAATAACCCCGAAGCGCCTCGGGGCAGAATATGGCCAAAAAGTTTCACTTCATAGAGATTTTTTTGCGATCAGTGTTTGATATTTACCACTTTTTTGTTCTTTTTTTTTTTCGCCCTCAACACGACGTCTGTTGTGCGTCCTCGTCCCGGTGCCATCGATGAAGAGGTGATGGTGATGGAAGGGGGAGTTCAGTTTAGGAAAGCGTTTGGGGTCACCCTCTTTTGATGGGAAAGCATCCCGGGAAACCCCGCGGACACGCCCGGGGAGAAGGCCGGTAGGGAGCTGTTTCTGAGGGAGTCCGATAGCAGGGACTGCGGGGAGCTGCCGGTCGCCAGGCCGCCGAAGCCGGGTGCGCCCTGCTGGAGATGCGGCGGCGGAGGCGGCGGCGGGGGCGGCGGTCCTCCTCCCGGCGGCCCCGGTGCCGCCGCAGCAGCGTGTTGGGTCCCTGAGACAAAATACCCGGCAGTCTGCCCGGAGAGCAGTCCGACCGGCGATGTGCTCATCCCATAACTGTTCGTCAAGCCCAGCGCCCCGGCGGCCGACCCGCCGAGGATGGACCGCCCCAGGTCCCCGTTGCTCAACTGCTCCACCGCGGGCAGTAGCGACCCGTAGCCGGCCGCCTGGTTCAAAAACCCCGGTGAGGATCCGTTGTAGTGCGGGTGATGGTGGTGGTGATGGTGCAGGGAGAGGAACGGGGAAATCTGCCAGTAGAGCGGGTTGTTCGCCCGCTCGTTAATCCCCAGGCCGAGAGGAGCGAAGCGCAGCCCGCGCTTCATCGCCAGCTTGCCCCGGGAGGTGGCGGAGCGCCGGCGGAGCTTCCCGGTAGTTCCCCCGATGAAAACGTCGTCGCTGCTCGGGTCCAGCATCCAGTAGTTCCCCTTCCCCGGGTCGTCGTAGTGCCTGGGCACCTTAACGAAGCACTTATTGAGGCTCAGGTTGTGCCGGATGGAGTTCTGCCAGCCCTGCTTGTGCTCGCGGTAATAGGGGAAGTTTTTCATGATAAACTCGTAAATGCCGTTCAGCGTGAGCCGCTTCTCGGGGCTCTGCCTGATGGCCATCATGATCAGGGCGTTGTAGCTGAACGGAGGCTTGTCGTATTTCCCGTTTTTCCCGCTATTGTTACCGTTAGTATTCTGCTCCTGTGTGGCCTTGGCGCCGTCCCCTCCTCCGCCTCCTCCTCCGTCCTCCTCCTCTTCCCCCTGCTCCTCCTTGCCCGGTTTCTCCGGGTCCAGAGCCGCAGCCGTGGAGTCCACCTCCGGTGGGTCCAGCGACTTCTCCGAGTCGGAGCCCGGGGAGGGAGAGAGGGTCCCGTGGATGCCGGCGACCGCGGCGGCGGCGGCGGCTGCGGCGGCGGCGGCGGCGGCAACAGAGTCCGGTCTGTCGCACTTGGAGGGCAGCAGGAGGCTCTTGATGCTGAAGGAGGAGGACCGGTGGACGGTCGGCGGGTCTTTTACATCCTCCATGCCCGGTGGCGGGTCTCCCGAAAACGAGGAATAAATAATAACAAAAAAAGAATAACAACAACAACAACAACTCCGAGCTCGTCCGCCTCCGTTATCCGGGCTGGAAAAACGAAAGAGAGACAGAGAGGAGAGAGAAAGGAGGGTCAGGATGAGAGATGCATGGATGGAGGAATGGAGAGAGAGAAAAGAGACAGACAGGGACAGAGAGAGAGAGAGAGAGAGAGAGGGGGAGAGAGAGGGAGCGCGTAGCTCGGATGTGGAGAAATTAGTAATTAAGGAGGTTCCGAGTCGCGGCTACATCAGGGAGAGGAGGAGCTTCTCCAAGTTGGTGATTTTGTCAACAAATCCTCTTTTCTGCTTCTCCCTCTTCGTCCTTCCGTCTCCAAACTGAGACTCTGGCGACCTTTAATGTCTCCAGCAACGCAGACCTGTCATTTTTATCTGCTCCCTTTAATCTCTCTCTCTCTCTCTCTCTCTCTCTCTCTCTCGGTATTTACGCGCGTGCACGTCTCCCTAAAATTCACCCGTGTAATTGCGTCGTGCGTCCTGCGCCCTTCTCTCTGTGCATGTGTGCGTAAAATCGCGTTCTGAGCTTGTGCGTAAAAGCGCACGTCTCGCCGAGTGTGTGCGAGCCCGTGCGTGTGCGTAAAAGCGCCCGGGCGGCCGAGGCTTTGTTTTCTCAACGACAATAATAGTTTGAGTTCATGTCGGCAAACACAGCGCGTGCGCGCTCAGTGTGCGTTCATGTGTGTGTTTTTTGGGGGGAGAGCAGGCGGGGGGGGGGAGCACCGAGCGCGCAGCTATTGTCTACTAATAAAAATCATTGTGCCGGACAGGAAACACACACACACACACACACAAGCGCACGCCCGCACGCACACACACACACACACACACACACACACACACGCAGAGCCCAGAGGCGGCAGGTCTGATGCTGTAACCAGAGCGCCTCCTGTCGGTAGCATTCAGTACTGCGTCACGAACAGCCCTGTTTGTTTTCTGACTGGTGTCAAGTCAACGCTTGATATTAATAATATTAATAATAATAATAATAATAATAATAATAATAATAATAGATAACCCGCGTTGCTTGTTAACCCTTTGAAACCCCATTTCTCTCCTAAACTTTCCTTGTAGTGTAACAAAGTGCACGAGATGTTACATGTTCTGCATCAGCTCTTTCGAGCTCTTCATTAAGGCCGCGGGATCCATGTAGTTCACGAGGACACCGAGGTCTGTCCTCGGTCCTAGGAGTCCGGCGGCGGAGTTTACCTTCACCAATGAAACCCAAATGACACACAGCGGGTTTTAATGCAGAAACAATGAGCATAGTTCAAACACAATGAGGGGAATTAGTCTCTGTCCACCAGCCTATAGCCCTGGAACAGGTGGGAGACCATCAAGTGGGAGGAAATAATTGACAGAAAGTATCATTAAAGAGTTAAACGAATAAAGTCAACGTCAAGAGGCAGCGTCTCCTCCAACAGTTCTGAGGCGGGTGGGGTTGGGATGGAGGAATTATTATTAAAATCCCGGCTACTGGCCCCGGCTCCACCATTTCATCAAACAGACAATTAAAACGCGCAAACCAAAAAATAAAAACCCAAAACCAAAAATCGGAGATTGTCTTGGTTGGTAAGGTTTTGTTCTGTAGTGCATCACATCCACGTATCATTTAAAACCGAATTCTCTGGACGGCGGAGATGAACCCTGAAGGAGGAGAAGCTGCTCGTCGTCTGGACATTTGGTATCAGAAAAGCCGGATCTCGGGCCAAGCATTATTCATGAAAGCCGTGACTCAGACCGCTATCTGCGAGAACCGCTTCATCCTGAATCTCAAAAATAAGGCCGCGGGGCGGGGAGGGGGGGGGGGGCGCGCCGCGGTGTCCCCGGTCCTCCGACGGGCCCGCGGGCCATACCGAGAGGCCCTCATCATTAGTGCGTGCATCTCTTTGTTCCCGGCTTCTGATGAATCGGTGCAGCGGTTTTTTTTCCTATCAAAATACACACATTATTGTTATTTTATTTATCTGACAGAGCTCACATCTTGCCCCGTGACTAGTGGCGAGCACGGTCGGTGGACCCGAATCGGGCCCTCCCGCAGCGGAGCCGGCGCGGGTGCGTGGAAAAGCCTGTCCGCGCCGGCTCCACGTGGCGCGGTGTTTACACCGCGACGGCTGCTCTGGTGAGACTCCAGTCAGCGGCGTCGAAGACGAATGCGCCTCCGCGTTTTCCTCTGCTGTCTGCGGGATTTCATGCGTTGCGGCCTGTTAACGAGGCTCCAACTGTGGAACCACTGAAGCCGAACGACGAGCTCCCGGGCCCCTATTACCTCCCCGTGTCCCCAGACTCCCTGTGCGCTGCCGTTTCTCCACATTGTTGCGCGGTGGAGGAAATATTTAGCTCCTTTACTCGAGTAAAAGTAGAAATACCTTCTTCTACAAATACTCGACTACACGTGCACGTGTTCCGGGCAGAGCGTCTATAAAGCGGCTCCCCGGGCTCCTGCCAGGGCGTCGTAGCGTTCATCACCGCTTCATGTTGCGATTCTTTTCGGCGTGTATCCAGTTTCAGATGCTTCGTTCGCGACCGGTCGGTCCGGATCCTCCTCTGCTCCGTTTTGTAAAACACAACATTTCCCCGCGCAATCCGGTGGAGCGGGAGGCTGAAGCAGCGCAAAATGAAGACGCTCGAGTGGAACACGCCAACCTCGGGAATCCGAGCTTAAGTACGGTTCTTGAGCAGGTGCAGCTCAACCACTGGCTCCTGGACTTGAACACGTGAATGTAAAATCATCACGGAGAGTATCGTTCAAATCTCGTCTTCTGGACAAGGTCCTAACGACCGGACCTGTCCCAGGGCCCGTGTGCGTTACGGGGACGAACTCCCGGGGTTTCATCCCACAGTAAGCAGTCGAAACTCGGCAAGTCGGTGCTCTCTGGGCGTCTGGAGCTTTGCCCGGCTGCTAATCCAGCCCTGGTTCTGCTCCTGGCCGGAGAGACAGCTGATAGAAATGGCAGCGCTCTTCTTCCGAGCCGCAGTAAGGATTGAATTTTCGACTCACGGCTATAAAACAAGAAACCTGACACAAGTCTGGCTCTTGTTTGGTTTTGTTTTTACTTCAACCCTGAAAAGTACATTTACATTTAACAACAGAATTTAGACTCTTGATTTTCACAGCTCTTCATCTTCTGGGACACAGACCGGTCAACAATCTTTCTGTTTCTTCATTCAATCAATGCCAGTTTCAGCCTCTAATGCAGAACAAGAGTCGCAGCTGTCGCCTCGTCGATCTGGGCAAATCAAGCAACAAACCCTTAATTAAAAGAGTCGGTTAATTCGGTAGCTGATCAATGGAAAATGAGTATTCTGATGATAAATGAACCACTAGTTCTTTTTGACAAGAATGTCTAGTTCCAGCTCCTGCTCTGTGCTGATTGGCTGCTCGCTTTGTTCTTTCCGGCCTCGTGTCAGTGTTTCATTAGTCAAACAGTCGAAATCCCAACGAGTTCGTTGGGATGTTCTTCAGCTTCATTTCGCAGTTTAGACTCACAATGAGCCTCAACTTACAAATATATTAAACGAACACAGAAATATTGTAAGGAAACAGATTTTACAAGCTTCATTCGCTGACACACACAGCGAGCTCAGTGATCACTGTTTGTGTACACTCACTGCAGAGTGTATGACAACAGAGCTGAAATCCAGATTACACACACACACACACACACACACACACACACACACACACACACACACACACACAGGTCTTCCTCCTCCAATCTGCCGTATTAAATCTCTGCTGTGTTGTAGTGCCAGATGGTGTTTCTGTTTAACTGTTTGGGCTGCATTCACAAGCATGAAGACACACACACACACACACACACATTTGTACTTCTGTCTGTGTAAGGACACACTTTGACATAATGCATTCACGAGCCCCTCAACCTAAACCTGATTCTAATCTGAACCCTAAAACCAGGTCTTAACCCTCAAAAAGCCTTTTGAAGGTTTCAGGACCGAACAAAATGTCCTCACTCCAATGGTTTAAAAACTCAGATGGGTCCCCACAATGTATAGCCACACAAGTACGCACACACACACACACACACACACACACACACACACACACACACACACACACAGTACCTCTGATACAGTTACTTTATCAACATGAACCATCGTTTCGAGTCGACTTATTCAGGGTCAAACCCTGAGGTACATCCTGAGGATCTTTACATGTTACAGTTCATTAATCATGTCCCTTAAACATTTTACATTGAGATACAAGAGTAATTCAGGCTCATGTCCATTTGTGTCTTATTTTTGAGTTCTGTCAGTAATAATGAAAGTGTACTCACCAATATCTGAGATCTGGGAACACGGCAATGTCACTGCAAAGAAGCAGTCAGACGATCAGCAAGCCTACAAACTCAAGTGGGTTGAAAAAGGGGAGAGTTTTGGAGACTTGGGCTTGACTGGCAGTGAAATTTCAACGGCCACACCACGTAGCGCCGTGTCATTTACCGTCCCCGTGGCAAACACAGGACGCGGCCTACGGCCAGAACAAGTTCCGTACAAAGGGTCAAAAGCCCGGATGTGCCGATCAAGGGACCAAATGTGATTGAACCGAGTCTTTTCTGGAGAGTAGTCGCCGGAGTGGGGGATTTAACAGGTAAAAACGAAATCGGTACCAACTTCACGATGCAGGACTTTCGGATGGTCGCCACTGTTGCTGAACAAAACAAAGCTAAAGTAGCTCACTCTGGATAAAGTAAAGCCAAACAGCGACACTTCAAGTAACAGTAGCCCGAATCAAAGGGGCTATCTTATTGGATTACATCCATGTAGTTAATCAGCCAAACTAATTCCAAACCCCGGTGCAATATCTTTTATTCAAAACGCAATTCTTTCCAAAAAGCCACAGGTTTGTAGCCCTAATCAGACCAGGTGGAGACAAAGCAAGGTAGGCACACGCTATACAGACCTGTACTGTAGTTGTGAGCCGCAGTTTTCCTGTACAATGAGGGTTCGTTACCAACACGTCAGGTTCACTCACTTTCAGTTTGAGCTCCAAATGAAGTGGGTGAGATAATCTGGACGAACTGTTTGTTTCCTACCTGTCTGATCATCTGGCCGCTCCTGTTCTTGACCTGTCCTACCAACTTGTTACTAACATTAGTATTTCTCACAGAAATGACGGACAAACCCACAGAAGGACAGACAGTTTCGGCGTCGGTGCGCGGTGTCAGTTTTTCCGCTGGCCAAGCTCGCCACCAGCTGCACAGATTATAGCACTGTTGCCAAAACAGCACAAGTATTTATGAGCGGCTTCTAAGAGTAAGATTATCATGAGTCTGGTCTCACAAAACATGAACTTGGCTGACACCTCGTTCACTCGCCAGCTATCGTAAGCTCTCCAATGAGGAGGGGGACAGAAGGCTGATGTGAGCTCCCTGCTTTCCTCTTACTGTTTATACGGTACGCCTCCCTCTCATCTAGCCTATACAGAACCCTCCAAACTGCAGCACCAGCTGCTGTTTTGTAGGGAGAAGTGAATCGCATGGAAAGGGCTGATATCTAAATTGATTTTACCTGTGAAATCCAATTCAGTCATCAAGGAGCGGAGACACCGGAGGAAGGAGATTTGGAGTTCCACGTTCGGTCGACCGGAGTGAGGCTCAGCACCAGGGAGGGTGGGTTTTCATCTCGTGGGAATTTTGAGGGACGAGAAACAGACACTTCTCACGACTTTAAAGCTGGAAGGTAGAAAAACAACTCTAGTACAGTCTCTTTAACTCTGCGTAGGTTGGTCTCTCAACACCTTCCGACTTCCCTCCTCTGTCTCTGGTTCCGGGGGCGCCTGAACGCCTGAATGAACTGAACGCTTTCATGAAGAGATTTACCCCACCCAATGCCCAGCCCACTTCACTGCTCCCCCCATCCTCTGTATACTGCCTTGCCCACCCCTGCCAGCTACAGCATCTCCAGTGCAGGAGTCTTCACCCCACCCCGCCCATCCCTGAGCCTCACAACAGACCAGGGGAGCAGAGAACTAAAACAGATAAAGGTAAGGAAAGCATATGTTACAGATGGCATCAGCTCCATGATTCTCCAGTCCCTTACAGACCAGCTGTGTAGCATAGTCCAGTCCATCTTCAACCTGAGCCTGAAACTGGAGCGAGTGTCTTCCTCGAGGAAGACTCCCCGCATGGTACCGGTGCTAAAGAAACCACACCCGAATGAAATACACAGCTACAGGCCGGTGGCACTGACTTCCCACCTGATGAAGGCCTTGGAGAGGCTGGTCCTGGCCCACCTCCGCCCTCTGATGCACCCTGTCATGGACCCGCAGCAGTACGCGTAACCGCCAGGCATCGGTATGGACGATGCTGTCATCCAGGTGGATTCTGGCCCCCTTCCTGTGCATCCTCTAGGCTGAGGACTTCACCCATAACTAAATGCACTGTCATCTGCGGAAGTTCTCAGACGACTCCGCTCTTGTTGGCTACATCAATGTGATGGAGCTGAGGAGGAGTATTCAGACTTCAATTGCCCCCTGCACCCCAAACTCTCGATTTTGGGGTGCAGGGGGCCGCTCCTTAAGACTCTGTGGTATCGTCAGCCATTTGGTCTGTTGGCCAGTGGTCTGTTGGGGCAGCAGCATCTCAACAGCAGACCGGAAGAGTCTGAATAAAGTGGTCTAGAGGGCAGGCTCTGTCCCGGGATGCCCCTTGGACACAGTGGAGGTGGTGGGACAGAGAAGGATGTTGGCCAAGCTTTCTCCCTTAAGGAAGAACGTCTCCCACCTCAGTGGCCAGTTGCACCACCCGAAAAAAAATCAGATTTTTTAAGTTTGTCGGATGACTGATAAAAAAAAAATGTACAAAAAATGTATTGGAAACAGTAAAGCTTTCCTTAAGTGTGTGTGTGTGTGTGTGTGTGTGTGTGTGTGTGTGTGTGTGTGTGTGTGTGTGTGTGTGTGTGTGTGTGTGTGTGTGTGTGTGTTTGTAAATGAAGTGTAACGCCAGTAAATGCTTAATCTCCATATAAAATAATGATATTACTGCATAAAATAATAATGTCACAACCACCCACGTATGTATATATATCGAGCGCCACATGAGTAAGTGGAGCTAAATGGGAAAAGGAAGGCATTAGCGTCGGCAGGATAACAGGTTAGATTCCCCCTGAGACCAGCCGGTCCTTCAAGTGTTTGCGGCCTTGACACCGAATGCTCTGGCGGCGGGTATGAAATCCTCCAGCGAACTGCATACACATCACGTTCAGTGTGATGTATGTAGGGCCTGAGGGCTGTTTATATGTCCATGTATTAGGCTTCAAGACAGATATTTCACACAATAAATTCTGAGTTATTAGCAGGGAGTGATAGACGGTGCACTGCAACAAAAAAAAGGAGAGAATCTGCATGAAAACGTGTCGTACGCTTCAAGGATCCTTCACGATGGAGAAGTCTTTATGATCCGTACGTAATTATCTGTTGCACTATCACCTCTTCTCCAAAGCTGGAAGAGAATCTGTGTATTTAACCACTGGTGGTAAAAATATGTGTGTGGAATATACTAATTGCACAGACGGACGGTGGAGAAGTGGGTTATGCTGTAGGACTGGATCTGTAAACCAATGTTTCCCTTACAACCATATTTTACTACCTTTTACTGACCTTATTCCCTTAATATTTTCTTAAAACTTCAGGACTGGATTACCGAACCTCGATTTTTCTTCTTTCGCGCGATGGATGAAACTTCTAACTGGTCGTTTTTTTCAGCCTATTGGAGATGAGTGTGTGTGACGCTAATTAATGAGCAGAGTGTCACTTTAACACAGCTCCATTTGGTTTTTCTGAGGGCTCAGTTCAACTCTTAATACATTTAACAGCAAAACATCATGAAGAGCTTCATACTGATCGTGAGTCATGGAAACCTGAATACCTGAAGCATTGTTCTACAGCAGGGTTTTTTTTTTAAAGTCTGATAATATGGCCCCCCCTCAGACACCATTAAAAGGTGCTGCGTTAGCTATTAGCAGCTGCTGTCTGCAGTGTAGCCGTGGATGTACAGACAACTACCACTGGACCACTGTGAAACTGAAGAAAACTTAAAAACAGGAAGATTCTCAGCCAAGTTCTGCAGATATGAGGAGCGTCTTTTTTTTCTCTTATTTTTAAGTGGATTTATGGACGTTTATTCACAATGGACATGGGAGATAATGACATACTCATAAAGTGTAAATCACACTGAAGCTAAAAATATGCATGTCACGTCTTTGTGTTCAGATTTGACTGAATTACGTCTCTGAGAAGAAGTACGAATATTCAAGCAAATTGCAGCAATCTGGCGCTAGGGGTTTAAAGTAGCTTCGCTAGTGTCTTCCACCTCCGCCGTTCTTCGCCCCGTCCGCCTCGACTTTCCCTCACAGTTTAAATACCTCTGTTCTACAGGCACGGTGGTTTGTTGATTTTCCTCATAGAGGCCGCGCAATTTCGTGAACCAGGAAAACTATGTCAGGTAATTCATCGATAGTTTGTGGACAGCTATGATGAGACACGACAGTCCATCTGTCAGTATGAACGGTCACCGACGCTATTTTTCAAGCATGAGCTGCCTCTCCAACTCGTCCGCCACGTCTTTGACCTCTGTGGCGGGTCTTTGATTGACCTCTGTCATCGCAGTTTCAAAGGTTAGAGCTGCAGCTGTCGTCACCGCCTGGATTTCCAGGATCGCTGACGCTCTTGCAGGATGTTTGACAAAGACCTCTCAACCTGATTTTTTCGTTTTCAGGTACCTACGCCGGTCTGTCACCCGCCCAGTTTCAAACAGACTGTGACAGATATGACAGCATCATCGGTGAACGGTTTCATACTCGTTTATCAGCCTGACATGATCCAGCCCCAAATGGCTTTAAGTTGAAATCAAACTGTTTTAAGAAGAGGAGGAAGTTGAGATGTGAGGACGGTGGACGGGAACTTACTCCCTGTCAAAGCGTGTTAAGAGCGGGGTGGCCGTGCTGTACCACGGTAATTCTCTCCGGAGAGTGCAGTGCAGGGAGGAGATGGGTCCTGGTCCTCCATGTTGGCGATATTATTACAGCCTGAACCGTTACACCAAGAGACGCCAAACTAAATTAGGCTGACTCACTGGCAGTTTCGGGGTCATCTGGAGTTTACAGCTATTAATAGCATCAAGCATTGGACTAGGAACCCCCACTGGACACACACTTTGCTCCTCCCATACAACAATACACAGCTACACACACACACACACACACACACACACACACACACACACACACACACACCCTGAATATATTTACAAGTACATTCATAATGCAACCCCCTGCAAGGCTTTTCCCACACACACAAAGACACACAGACACTACACTGCAGCGAAACATGTACGCACTCTTCATTGAGAGAATGAGGAGGAGGAGGAGGAGGAGGAGGAGGAGGAGGAGGAGGAGGAGGAGGAGGAGGACAGGCCGGGTTGGCACAGCGACGCAGCATCCATGTTGCCATGAGGCAGGGAGACGACAAAGCGTCCGTTACAAATCAAAACATGTGGTTGATTCACTCTGGGATGTTTTTCTTCCCTCTTCCTCCCTCCCATCCTCTCCATCCCCTCCTTCTCCCCCACTCACCTCTCTTCCTCTCCCCCTCTCTCTCTCTCTCTGTTGTATTTACGATGCTCACACACTGACCTCAATTGGCAAAACAGGAGTGAAATCGGGGTTTGTGGGATCGTGTGTGTGTGTGGTTGGTAGCGTCAGGTTGGTGGGTGTGTGTCTGGGTGTGTACGTTTATGCCCTCGATTGTTAGCACTTAATGTCTGCATGTGTCTGTATGCAGATGTGTGTTTGGTAAGTCAGTTCATACTATGATTTTCAATACGTAGCATGTGGCTCTTTGGTATGTTCTGAGGAAACTTGTTGCAGGATAAATCGCACCGGGGTAACGAGAAACGCTCAGCTCAGATGGATCAGTCATGATGTCGTGGTATCTATCTGAACATGGATATCGGGTACGCAGCTGGAGCCGGGACCTGGTTGGCCCCGCTTAGTACAAAGGCTGGAATCAGGGGGGAACCAGGGCTCATTTTAAAGTTAGAAAATACTGCCCACCTACCAGCACCTCTAAAGCTCACTGCAAACACGACGTATCGTGTTCGTTTAATCCGTTCGAAAACAGAAATGTAAAATGGCAGTTTGTGTTTTTAGGGGGTGTTGCACACTGGAACTATTTCTTGTTGAACAACAGTCAGTGCAGTGACTGTGTCCGACTTCCTGAACCTGCGTTTCCAGGCCATGTCTGGCAACGCGTGCGGAGACCGATACGCTGTTGTTGTTGTTGTTGTTTAAACAACTCATGCGCTTATGCTCGGCATTCAACAACTACAGCTCCCATGAGGCGTCGACAGCACTTCTGTGGCCAAGACAAAAAGCAGCAGATCCGTGTGATCTGAATGGCCGTCTTTAGATTTATGCTTCACCCAGTGCACAAGTAAAATAAACGGAAAACAAAATAATAATAAAAAAAAGAATTCAAATTCAAACAAGCGAGACTCAGGGTGTCTTGTGTAGACGCTTCATATGTGCAGATGTCTCACCCTTAAATTTCCAAAACAACATCCCATTCTTTCTCATGTTGGGGCCAAGACTGGCAACCGCAAGACGGAAGAAAACCGACATCGTCCTACCTCCTCAGGCAGCACCTGAGGTCCACACGGCTGAGTCATGTAAGGCGATGCTGTTGCGGAGCCGGTTTTTGGATAATATCACACAGGTATTGATGACGGTTGAATCTGACTCGCGGCTTGAGGTGCTTTACATCTGCCACTTGTCTCCATGTAGGGTCGGAGTCGGTGTTGAGTGACACGGCTGCAGAAGTGGAACCATATTTGTCCTGATAGACGACTAAAAAAAAGCACCGGAAAACTCCGCGTGAACTTCAGGCTGTAACTGTAACACAGAGTTTTAATTCAGATCAACAGTCTCCCGTCTCAGCAGTGTTTCACTGCTCTTCTGCACAAAATGAGGAGAATCTGTTTCTGATCAATAACCAGTGACTCAGGGATTCATTGTCCACCCAAACTCAGCTTCTTTCCTGAGCTTGACATATCAGGGAACTCAAACCATTACTTTGTGTTTTGTTACCTACCACGGCGTCATGACACACATCTCACGCGGCATGATCCAGTTAACGAAGCAGAAGGTTTCAACACGCACGCACTCTTTACCCTCCGTTAGCCCCTTGGCTGTTTATTCAACTTTGCAAGAGGCATAAAATATAAACAAGTTATATTACTTTGCAAAGATGAATGATAAGTATATTTCATATGATCCTTGAACCGCATCTCACAGCCAGGTTGTCTGTAACTGGATTGCACTGATTAATAATATGAAGTGGTTCGCTGACATCGTCCCTGACTAATATTTAAAGCCAATATTAACAAACTTATTTAATCATTATGATGTTATTACTTTGCACGAGAAAGGGAGAGAATTAAAGTTCATTTTCCAGTTATCATTGTCGAGTTCTATTTTCCTGCCAGAATTTTAAATCTTAAATCTCTTGCGTGCATCAGTTGACTGATTTCAATCCTCGTTTCAGAGTAAATCTGCTCTTGTTCTCCAGCTCCTCCTTCCTCCTCCTCCTCCTCTTCTTCTTCTTATGCAATCCGCTCTCCTTTTGTGTGTTGTTCCCTGACGTGCACGTGTTCGGTGATTAGCAGGTGTTTCTGCCTCTGCTGACTCCGGACCAGTTTGAGGTGTCCCTCATGGACTACCGTATATCCCGCTATACACCCGAAGCAGATTAGTGGGTCAGTTTAGCGAAGTTCATCCAGGGTTCAAGTGAAGGTTCAGATAGAGTTCAGCCGAGCGGAGACGGAGGGGAGGAGGGAGAGCCGGAGCCACTCTGCTGGAAAACAGTACGGACCGAACGGAGATAGAAACACAGAACCGTGAAAACGGAGCGAACGCAGAACCATGAAACCGAAACAGATAGAAACAAGGAACCGTGAAAACAGAGCAGATAGAAACACAAACACAGAACCATAAAAGCACACAGACAGATTGACTCAACACTACCAGACATAGAACAGTGACGTAACTCTGCAGTAAATCTCAAAATAAAAACCAATAAATCCGGTGTCAGAAAAGCAGAATTGGTTTTTGATTGCTGATTTTCATGTTTCCCTTGCGCCTTTCTAGCTTAACTCACAGTTTCTCCCCTTGTAGCAGGTGCTGTGGCTTTAAGTTCGTTAGAAAATCCGAATGTTTATCAGCTTGTCCCTGCTCTTCACTAAAGCCACGCTGTATATGTTCGGAGTGAAAAGCCAGCTTCAGCGTGGGCTTTTCTCACGGCTGCATGGAGTCGTCCCCTTTTCATGCAAACTTCAAACTACTGTTCGAACATGGGAAAAGATTCAAAAACGCAATCTCCGATAGGCTTTATTGAGATTAGAGATTGACGGTCATAGTAGTAGCATATAAGGGCTCAAATGTACATCTGACCCATTGCATGAAATGTTGACCTACAGCTCCTAATCAACAAGTGTCACTGAAGCAATCAGGACTCACCAAAACATTTTGCTGTATGTTTATGTGAATTTCTAACATGCTGCTTTTCTCTTGTCCCTGGACAGAAAAAGACAATCACTTTAAACTCCAGCTATTTATTATTATCTGAAACACCGGTGCCTCCGCTGAAATAGAGATTATGGACCACAGTGTGAACATTTGCGCCGCCGCTGCTGCTGGGTGCCGCGATTGGCTCGAGGTGGGTACAGTATCTGACTTATTCATGATGGTGCAGCCGGAGCTCGGTGGCAAACGCTTGAGCTCCTGAGACACCGCGGCTCAGCGCCGCTTCGGCACCATGATGTACCGGCTCAGGATTTAGCAGCAGAGTTGAACTGAGGTCACACAGTCTGGGTCACGGTGAGGTCGGAGAGGTAGATGGTGCTGTATTGTACCTCGGTTAGTGGGATTTGAAGGTAGACCACGAAGGATTGTACCTGAGGAAGAGAATATTTGTCCCAGGGTGGGACAGCGGTCAGGAACAGTGGCACCCGGTCCGTCCAGTGGATTGTCAGTGCTGTAGTTAACACGTACCGCCTGCTGAGAAGGGTGGAAAAGACAAGTCTTATTTTACTGATATTTTACACGAGAGGTACAAGTACACACTGAGTATGTAAAATGCTATTTTAAAAGTATTCTAATGTGAAAATTACTGATTACATGTTAGATTGTTTTTACAACATTTAAAGGCTGAGAGGTCAGCGGGGCAAACTGAAATGCAACTGTCGAAGGTGGATAAAACAGAAGTCATATATTCTGTGTATATATATTTTAACTCCACCACAATCCAAACACATGAAAAATTAACATGTCCTCTCCAACAAGATGATCAGTCAACCATCAAATGACAACCTGTAGTTTCTCGTCGACCTGGACTCTGATTCTTCGATGAAGGACAAGAATTTTTACATGACCTCCATTCACACGTCGACATGAGTAAAAGCAAGACTAATATCCATGTGCGCCGGAGGACGCAGATCAGCGATTGTTGGAGCTTGTTCAGTAATGCCTGCGACTCTGCAACCAGAGAAACACTCACACAGTCAGGGAATTCAACAATTGGAGAGGTGTCACCGTAGAGGCCACGATCATGTCAGTCTGGACAGCCACCATTGTAAACAGTAAGTCCGGCGAGCTAACGCTGTGCTAGCTGTGTTATTAGTAGCCAGTGGGAAGGGGGACATCGCCACGACTAACGCCTCATAGCGTTCAGCAGCGGCTGGCGAGAAGTCCTCGGGTACAGAGAACTTCCCCGGCACAACTTCGGAGGGAGAGGAAGGTTACCAGGCAAGAGAACTTGCTTCTGCACAAAAAGCAGGAGCTTAAATCAACTGCTTCGGCAGAAACAACAAGGTGCTATTTGTAGGTTCAGATCAGAGGTCGAGACGAATAAAACGTCAATGCGACACCTTCAAGAGAATCTACAGGGTTCAGAGAGGCAGGAAATCAAAATTGAACCTGAGAAAATGGAGCAAGGGGAAGGTGGAGACTGCTCTGTGCTCTGAATGGCAACTACAGGCCTGGGAATTAGAGAAGAGCTCACTGACTGAAACCGGAGATAATTCATCAGTACCGTTCTACACATTAGCTGCTTCATCCATAGCAGCAGCAGGTCAGAGAGCCGATCAAGGAAACACCCGTGATGTTTTTTTAGGGTAGTGGCATTACTAAGCATTTCTTCCACTTATGTGTTAATCCGTTTATTGAGGAGGTTTTTATTTTCTTCTTGGACAGTTTGCGATTCTGTCGGCCCCTGCAGCCCGCTGAGACTTTACATATCCACACTGAGCCACACAAATAAACTGGATTTGACTTGGCTGAATATTTGTTTGTATTAAAAGGATAAGCGTCCTTCATCCCAAAACACACACACGCGCCCACACACGCACACACACACACACTCACACACACACACAGGCATCCTGTGTCCTGTTTGGACTCTGAGGAATCAGACACCAACTGACCGGACAAATGTTCTTTTGCTTTTTCTCTCAAACACTGCCACTGGCTAACACTCAGCTTTGTGTGTGTGTGTGTGTGTGTGTGTGTGTGTGTGTGTGTGTGTGTGTGTGTGTGTGTGTGTTTGCGAGTTTTGACTGTGTGTGTCATTTCTCCCCCACCCTCCAGGTTTGTGTGTATTATAGCGGCCCACTGCTGCTGTGTCCTTTGATTAAGGTCAATTTGGTAACTGGGGTTGGCACATACTCACTCACACACACACACACACACACACACACACACACACACACACGTTTATAGTTGTCACTTTTGGGGACATTATATAAACTTGCATTCATTTCCTGGAGACTCACCCGAACCCTAACCATAACCGCTGACCCAAAAATCAGCTTTTCCCAATTGGGGACACGGCTTTTGTCCCCAACTGCACAAGCCGTCCCCAATTAACCGGTCTTAAGACTGAAATTTGTCCCCGAAAGTAGCCTATGATAGATGCACACAGACACACACACACACACACACACACACACTGCTGAGCCAAATCAGCAATTCTAAACGGCCTCATTCATCAGTCCTTCTAAATTAATGTGTGTGTTTACAGCATACGTGGCTGCATCACTGTAATCAGTGTGTGACATTTTCACTTGTGACAAAAGGACTAACGAGGGGGTTTAGGATGCATGCAAAACATACACATCATTTCTAGATGAGAAATTCTGTTGTTTCCAAAACGGTTTCAACATTGTTTTTCACACGCTTCTTTTTATAGATGGTGTTAATATAACAATTAAATCAAATTTGTAAAAATAGCAGGTCCTGGCTTCAAATACAACTCAGCCTGGACCTACTGCAGGTACAACCATAACAGTTTTTTTCCAAGCAATGAAGGTTTTAGTAGCAAAATTGGAGGTGTGTCCACGTTCTGTTTTCCATCCAAGTAAAGCTCCTTGCAGGCGTACGACTCGTTACCTGAGCGCACTGGCAACATGACCCTCTTTCACGTGGCTGAGTCACTTTCAGGAAAATGATGAGGCGATGGCAATTTTACCGTTTCACACAGTGCTTCAAACAAAGAGCGCAGAGCAGAGCGGAAAGTGAAGGCCTCAGTGGCCCAAGGTCGAAGGAACAGTCTGACACGTTGGGGAAAACTCTGGCTCTCGCTTATTTTGCTGTGTTACATGAGAAGGGCAATACCACTCTCTCGCCTACCAGTATATCTATACCAGTAACCCACCGGAGTTCAACCGGCCCCGGCCAAGAAGTAGTTCAGCAGATAACGGATTAAACAAGTGAGATATAACCTGTTAATCTGTGAGCTTTAGAGGTGCTGGGTAGGTGAGGTTGTTACCTTTTATATCAGAGCGCAGCTGGCTGGTTGCCTTTGTATGCATCTTTAATGCTAAGCTAAGCTAAACCGGCTTTTGGCTGTGACTTTATATCTACCGTACAGGCACGAGAGTGGTATAAATCTGAACAGCTAACCCTCAGCGAGAGAATTTACCGCACAGGCGTGTGTTTGTTTATTGGTTACTTCTTTATTTCTATGGGGCGTTGCATGTTAATCATGTCAATGTGTCAGGGTTACCTCGACGGTTAAAATGCCCCCACGGTGCATTAGAAAATAAGAGACATAAGAAAACGGAGGAAATGTAAGACAACGTTTTGTCCAAGATGTCTTAAACTAACAGTTCAATCAGACAAGAATGAAACACCACAAACAAGTCATTTGTATTTTTAAGATTGTCAAAAAATTAGAGATATACATGATTTTTCAAGAACCAATGTCCAGGAACTTTCTCCACGGGTAAAAACTCCTCCAGCACACTTTGATTTGTGTTTCTAGAGCAGGGCCAAAGCCCCGGGAAGACTGAGCAAATTAGTCCGCTGACATATCCAAAGCGCATAATTTGTGTGCACAGCAATATAATATTCAATGTATTTCCTCTGAATGCCGTCATCCGGAAAAATGGGCACCACATGCCTGGACTTCATTGTCAGTCCAGGCATGTGGTGAAATGTAAATAACACACCGATCGCCGCCAGTTTACCACTGTGAAACTACATATCAAATGTATATATGTATGTATAAAGGATAAAAACTGCCAGCTTCTATTCAGACAGATAAGCACGTCTCATTCATTCTGCAGAGATGAACCGAAACACAATTAGCTGCTCACAGAGCTGAAGACCTCCAACATGGGCACCACAGAGCAAGTTACATCACTAAATGTGAGGACAGCACTGTCTTTGTGACAAAGACCCACGGAGCCGAACAGAGTCTAATATAGGGTAAAGTATATGACAATGATGAGCACGAACTCAGTGACTGTAATGTATCTAATGTACGTCCTGTAGCCTTGATGCATCTGAGGCTGCACGCTGCTGCTGTCGAGTCACATCGAATCAGAGGATCTTCACTGCTTATTGTTTCACTTACTGAGTGTGTGTCTGTCTGTTACCACATTGGAGCTGTGTGTGTGCGCGTGTGTGTGCACGTGTGTGTTTGTATATATAAGGGTTACGCTAACGTTAACGTGGAGTCCTGCATGTTACTCTGTGTGCGTGTGTATGTGTCTGTTGGATGACATTACTAAAGAGAGTCGACATGTTACACAGCAGTGGAGGCTTTAAACCCTCCAGCCTCACACACACACACACACACACACACACAACCTCTCAGCTTGGCTCTGTGCCCATATGCATGACAAGACCTCTGGGACCCCCTAAACACACACATACACACACACACACCACCACCACCCCCACCCACCCAAACTCGGCAGCCCGGCGCCTAATAGCGCCCAACATCTTCCCCTGACGTGGCTCTGTGTGTGTGTGTTTGTGTGTGTGTGTGTGTGTGTGTGTGTGTGTGTGTGTGTGTGTGTGTGTGTGTGTGTGTGTGTGTGTGTGTGTGTGTGTGTGCGTGTGTGTGTGTGTGTGTGAGAGAGGCTGCGGCAGAAAGAACACTGCGACCTAAAAACCCAGCTCACTGGGAACGACTGCACGCCGAACAGAAGGCTCAGCCAAGTGTAAATACTCACACACACACACACACACGCGCGCGCACACAAACACGGTGAAGCACACAGGGACAAGTGTGAACACACACACAAGGCACGTGGACACATGCACTAAGTCACACACTCATTTGGACACACACACACACACACACACACACAGCAGATGCAGACATATGAACACACAAATTGACACACTTGAATAGAAGACTAAAGACGCACACACCCTGCATGTGTGCGGTGTCCTCTTCCACCTCTACGCTGACTGATATTACAGGTGAGGGACAAGAAATGTTGGCTCGCCACGCGTAACTTTGAACGGCTCTGGGCCTTGTTTCCGAAAAGCGTCTTAAAGCTAAGATGATCGCAAAATCCAATTTACGAACCCTCCTGGGCTTAAGAGGTGTTTTCGGACGAGTAGGTGAGGACGCCGCTAGAGACGCTTGTAGATCCTTCCCTCAAACAGCGTCTTAAGAAGCTCTGCAGAAGCTTTTACTGCTTTTGTTCATATTGAAGTCTTCACCATGAAACCAATGTTCGCCAAGTGGTGTTTGGTCGATAGGTGATGTTTGCGGAAAATCCGAAAGTAAGACGAACACAAATGCCATCCTTGTTGTGCTCCTCTCCCTCTTCTCACCTGCTGTGTCTGTCTGTTCTGGCTGAAACTCTCCTGAACTCTCCACCTGTTTATCCACGGCAGGTCTGACACAGAAAAGAAGACGGAAGGACATTCACAGCAGACGAGCCGCATGTTCACGAATCTTACGGGACGCGTCAATAGTTCGTTTACGGTTTAATACGAGCTTCGGACTGACGTCTGCCTCTGGCAGCGGCTGAATCAACCAGAGCTTTCTCCCTGGGTCTGACTCACACCCAGGACCATGAATCGTCAAGAGCAGCTGGCTGAAATCTGGCGACTGGTGACTGCACATGAAGCTTTGTTTTCATACTCAGCAGTTCCGAGTATGAAACATTCATTTGCGTTGTTTACATCACGCTTTGTGATGCATGTATTTTTTATAAGCATCCAAAGTTGCCCGAGAGTTGATTCCGCACCATCTTCAGCTCCACCGACACCAGACGTTAAGAAGCTCATAACAGCGCGCTGCCCTGGGAAATGTCTGTAGGAATTTAAGGTTGTGTGTGGAAACGTTCTCAGGATTGAGATAAAGACGGGAAGCATCTTTTCATGTTTAGGAAGTTCACATCATGTGACAACTGAGCAAACTCCAACCACTGGGGAAGACCATGAGATGTGGTTGAAGGCTCCGGTAGAAGCTGATTTATTTAGAGTTGTATTTGCTGACCTCTTGTGTTCTACAGGCTGACTGAATACATGTACGACGACGATCGATGTGGTAACAGGCGGTTAAAGGACAGGTCCGCGGTTTTTCAAGCCTCAATAATCAGGTGTCCGTGTACACTGGCGCAGGTTTGTCTTCCTGTTAGGATCCCTCCTAACAGATCCCAGTGATAGGGGACAAAATAAACAGCTCTACTTTCCTTAGCCTTTTAATAGTCATCATGAAGTGGTGACTGAACACACGCCATCTTTTATTTGTTTGTTTTTTTACTTGTTCTCAGTGCACCGCCGGTGTGTTTATGGCTTTATCCAGACACTCCACGCTTTTATTGATTTACTCATATCCTCTCATTTATATCTGTGTTTTTACCTTGATTGCAATCATCAATCAAACGATCCCATAATTTAATCTGTCTGTAAAGCACTTTGGCCGACGTTTGTTGTTTTTAAACTCTATAAATAAATTGACTTGACTTAAATGAGGCTTCAGGCGTCCAAGTTAGACGAGTACAGCGGACGTCCGTGTTTTTAGTGCAAATTCCTTGTTTTCGTCACTGTTCTTCCACTGCAGCCCAACACGGAGACACTGTGTGTGGAAACAAAAAGAGGCGGTTTGACCCTAAAAAGACAGTGGAGTCGGAATATTTGTCTCAGACAGGCTGGTGAAGCCTCATATTAGCTCCAGATAAACCTTGAGCTATATTGTTGGATTTTGTTCCCCATCGCTTCCACTGAAAGCACATGGAGAAGGAATCTTTCAATGAACAGTAAGAATGATCGCAGCAAAAACCAGTTTCAGTCGGGTCATGTGAGCACCTGACTATTGCTTTAGGACAGACTTGAAAACGGACAACTCGTCCTTTAATTTGTTTGAGTTGCACGTTTTTTGATCAGTCAATTTTGTGGGGTTTTTTTTTTTTTTTTGTCTGCGGTATGTCTGTGTGTGTGTGTCTGGGGCTGCATATGCTCAGCATCTATGCGTGTGTGGCTCTGCAGGGGAGGTGGTTGTCTGTGTGTGTGTTGTGGTCGTGTATAGTAAATATTTCTACAGGAGCGATCATCTTGGCTTCATGTCATAGTCCCCAGCTGTCAGCACGACAACGGCCCCTGGCAGAGAGCGAGAGAGGGAGAGAGGGAGAGGGGGAGGGAGGTAGGGAGAGAGAGGGAGAGGGGGAGGGAGGTAGGGAGAGAGGGAGAGAGAGAGAGAGCGAGCTGGAGCGAGTGAAAAGCCTCAGCGTCTAGTTTCTCGGCGGTGTGTGCTGTCGTTTAAGACCAGCAGCAGTACATGCAAAGCTGGCAGGAACAGGACTACGAAGGTGAGGCTAATTAAATGTAATGAGCTGTGTGGGTGGTCCCTCAACCCGCCAGCTCAGCTACTGATATTGGGAACCTTGTCGCAGTTCAACAGAACATAACAAAACGTTATTAAAAAAAAATAAAGAAGTTTGTTTCCCGGAAGCGGATAACCGATTCCAGTTTTGTGTGCGTAAAGGGTCGGTTCTCCTCTTGACATTGTTGGTAAAAGTACTCACATCCTTTGAGTGAAGGTGTAAGATGTAACCTCTCCGCTTTAAAATGTCTAAAAACGACCACACCTATGTTATGTATGTTGTCGAGTTGCGTTACATTATCCCAAATGCGTCCGGCAATTTTCAAACCTAGAGAAATCGAGGCAATGGTCCGTTTTGTTCGGTCGCCTGTCAGCGGCGCCACATCCCCGTTGCTCATGCGTGAGCGTTGTGGTTGTCTGCCAGAAGTGGTCAAAACTGACTTTTTATCCAGTTTGAATCCACATTTTTACCATACACATTTTAGATCTTGCTCTTTTTTAACTATGTATTTCTTTTAATCTACCTTTTATTTTTTATTTTTTTATATATATTTTAACTGGATGACGGATTTTGGTTATCGGACGTCGGGATCTCGAGTTATCGGAGAAACAAGCTGAGCTAAAGCTAGCGGCACGATGTTTGACGTGAAACTGCTTTATTCGGTATTTTCACAGGTTTTAATCACCTGATCCATTTCTTGCGGAGAGGAGGAGACCTTTGCGGATAGTTCAGCTCCCGGTTAAAAGCCGGCGGGAACAGTTAACACTGAAGGAATCCTAATTGGGAGAAGCTGACCGCAATCACGGAAATGGTGGTGAAGACAACGACCCCGACGACCCCTAGCGGCAGAAAATTGCGTATTGTGCTTGTAAGTGTGGCCTGATTATCCTGAGTACTAAAATTTAATCACAGTTAATAAAAGTTAGTCATAGTTTCTCTCCCATTTTCTCTCTTAATTGAAATTCTGGGTAAAATCATCGTCCGTAAAGATTAACACCACTCCCAAATTGTATCTGTACAGTAAATATGAAGCTCCAGCCAGAAGCCACTTGGGTTACCTTAGCTGAGAGACTGGAAACAGCGAGCCTGGATCGGTCCAAGGTTGTGTGTGCGTGTGTTTGTTTTGTTTGTATGTGTCCATCTATTTGTGTAACATTACATTGTCTCTGTGTGTCATTCATGTTACATCTATTCCTTTGATTTCATCCCTGCCGATGATGTACGTTGATGTCTGTTAGGACGCTGGTTGGCTGTTTTTTTTTTGTGTATGTGTGTGTGTGTGTGTGTGTGTCTGTGTACTTGTATGGCCATACATTGTGAGGACCAGTTTGAGTTATAGACCTTACAGAGTGAGGACAATTTGTTTGGTCCTGACTCCTTCAAGCGGCTGTTTGAGGGTTAAGACCTGGTTTCAGGTTAGAATTAGGGTGAGATTGGGGTGAGAGGCTAGGGAATGTGTTATGTCAATCCGTGTCCTCACAAAGATACAAGTACAAGTTTGTGTGTGTGTGTGTGTGTGTGCGTGTGTGTGTGTGTGTGCGTGTGTACGTGTGCGTTGTGCGTGTGCGTGTGCGTGTGCGTGTGTGTGTGTTGAAGCGTGCTGTATGTACTTGATGTTCCGGTACGTTCTGACCTCCTGGCTCCTGTTGGGATCAGCGTCCTTCAGGATTCAGACCGGCGAGCCGTTAACTGAGGTCTGTCGGTTGTTTTCTGTGAAGCTCTGAGTTTCTAACTGGGTCTGAACTGTTGTGCGTACTCTGCATAAACCATTTACTGTACTGCTGACAGAAGTCAAAGCAAAAATTCAGAAGTAGATTTTGTCTTACAAAAAAAATACATTTTGCAATTTTAGCTTTACGTAAGCGTCTGCCACGTCTTGTATTAAAATTTAATGCATCTATAGACAGTATCTGTTCTGCTGACCAAGTCATTTCTATGGCAACACATCTTAAAGAAGTCTGATTCAGCAGTCCACTTGTTTTCAGAGACAGTTCTTAAATTTCTTTTGCATGCTGCAAACTTTCACTCAGTGTATTTGCCTGCTTACATTACACAGGCCAAAATCTTCCTTTTGTAGAGTGTAGTAAATTATTTGTGCCCAGAGTCAAACCGGAGGAAGGTTCCTATTAATGAAACATTTAAGAAGTGGTAATGCATGATCTTTGGATGATTTATAGCCGTGCTAGAGGCACGGCTCTGATGCCGGTGTCGGTCTGTCATCCACCTCTTTGCTCCCGCTGAAATATCTTTGCAACTAGTTGAAGGAAATCTTGCGAAGACATTTGTGGTCCTCGGAGGATGGATTCTACTCATCCCCCTGACTTTTCGTCTCGGGTCGTCATCAGGCTGACATTTCAGATTTTGAGTGAAATAGGATGGACCGCCATGAAATTGGCGATTCAGACATTCGTGTCTCCCTCAGGTTGAACTGAAATCATCTTTCATCAGGTCAAAAATCTTAATGCTATGACCAAACACCTGCAGACCTACTGACATTACCATCAGCCTCGGGTGTACTGTGTGTTTTGCGCTAATTAGAAAATGTTAGCGCGCTAACATGCTAAACGAAGACTAAGACTCTAAGCATTACCTTCCAAACACTGGCGCGTTACTATCGTCATTATGTCAGTTCTACATTGACCTAATAACATTTAGGTCAAAGCACCACTGCTGTCATGAAATCTGCCCTGGATATCCAAGGTCACCATTTTCATGACTTTAGTGATCCCATGGCTTTTCCTCTAGCACCACTGTGAGACTGATGTTTTTCTTTTTTTTTTATTCTCAACATCTAACGGATGTATTGCTGTGAAATCTGGTACACACATTCCTGGTCCCTGGAGGGTGAATTGTAATAGTAGGAGTAGTATCGGTAGTAATGATAGTTCTTCATGACCAAATACCTGCAAACGCAACGACATTCCTGTCATCAGCCTCAGCTGCACGCAAAGTTTTTAATTTGTCGTCAATGAGCAAATGTTAGCATGCTAACACACTTAACACATGGTAAACATTGTACCTGCTAAACATCAGCGGGTTTACATATGACTTAGTATGCTGACATTAGCATCTAGCGTTCCGCTCAGGGCACTGCTGTGCCCAATGTACAGCCTCACAGAACCACTAGCAAGACTTTAGACTTTTTTCAGCGGTTCTTAACTTGGGTTGAAAGGGCCCTGCGGAGTTTTAAACAAAGCTTCTGTTTACATTCAGCGTTACTCACAAAGAGGCGTCGCGTGTGTCCTCGAGGTCTAAAAAACCTTATGCATTTCCCTCATCCTGAAACATCGGCAAAGCCATTTTTTGGGGGTTTGTAACCTACGTTGTTCACATCCCCGTTTACTAGGTTACAGTTTTCTTCTTCATTGGCTTTGCTGGTGCGTTGGTGAGAACGCTGCTGATCCGTGGTATAGTTTGAAACCATTGGCTTGAATGTGTATCATGTCATCCGTGTGTCCTTGCGCTTGTGTCCCACGTGTGAAAAAACTGCTCCATAGCATCACTGGTGGTGATGCTAGTTGCCACATCAACTATGACGAACAACAAAGTTTCTCCAACCTCCACAAAATGTCTGCAGCCCTCGGGTAAAACTTACGCGTCTTTGATTCAGAATAATCAAACATGCTCGCCATTCACGGGGGCTCAGCTTGCGAAGACACAGAAGAAGGAAACAGTAGATGACAAAGTTGGCAAATTTCAACTTGATTTAGGCTGATGTAAGGCCCCAACTATCTCAAATCCAATAAAAACTTTGATTTTGAAATGCCGTTTAGGCTAGGAGGCTTCCTTTCCTTCTAGCCTGTCCCCGTTTGGATTTTCAGGTGGAGCAGGAAATCCCTTAACACGCTGTCTTTTTCAGCATCTCTTAAATCAATGCACTGTGTCAGGGCAACAGCTCAGCAGAAATATTTCCTCAGAAGATCTCTTCCACCCAAGAGCTGAGCTGTGTTCGTCACTGAAGGATAAAGTAGGTAAGGAGTGTTTGTCAAAGGTGTTTTTGGATTGTTTAAGAGCTAGCAGCTACTAATCCCAGAACAGCAACATGGAGTTTGATAGAAAGTGTATTAATAATATGATTAGTGCATATTAACAGTAAGACAATCAAGTGTTTCAACCCAACAAACACTGAACATGAAATTGTGAAAGTAATGTTTTAAAATTCTCAAAGAAAACTGTGGGTGTCGAGGTCTGGATGTTACAGTTTCTAAAAGACACAGCTGCATCATGAGTGTTTTCTTTACGCTGTAGCGGTGTGTCAGCAGGTTTACGGTGTCTCTGGTAGAAGACAAGAGTGTGTGATAAGTGAAAACTGTGCGATGGCTGAAGGGAAGCCGGTAAAACATTGTTGGGCTCCGTGTGTGAGCTACTTTTTTGGGTCTCTGAGTGATGATGCTCGAGGGGGTGACCAGTCAAACCAGACAGTTCAGGAGCTGATTCACCTGGAAGTGGACACACACACACACACACACACACACAACACACACACACATTTACCAGTCTCACTCCCACCTCTGGCTCTCTGTGCTAAACTGGAGCTTTTTGGCTTTTGCCTGAAGATGAGTTACATTAGTGGGCAACTGAGTGTGTGTGTGTGTGTGTGTGTGTGTGTGTGTGTGTGAGTGTGAGAGTGTGTGTGTCTACAGGTTATGCCGGAGTCAAGGTTAAAGCCTGGACGGGACAGGAACAAACCATGACTCAGCTCTGTTAGAACATGACTCAGCTCTGCTCATCACATCGTCAACATTTCAGCTGCTGTTACTCCGACTGAAGCCTGCATGTCTCCAATTCATCGTCAGGTTTGGGAGATAAACATTTCCATCAGATCGTCTCTATTCTGTCGACCGTTAATGCCTGGGTCGTTTTTCAGACACTCCTACCTACCAGGGGTCGCTAACGACCAGCACTTTTAGGGAAGATCAAACCATAAATTCAAATCATATCATTTGTTAACTTTTCAAAGCGTATTATTAACAATAAACACAAAAATATAATTTTGTCATTTATTACATTTTTACAATCATTTAAAGGTGTCAGAAAAATTTGTTTTTTCAAAATTCACTGATATTTTGAGTTTAGCCTTTAACCCCAGAGTCTGCAAACAAAATTCAGATTGGTTCGGGAGACAGTGTTGGACACGGGGGCCTAAAAACTAAAACCAACCTTCTATGCATATTGATGATGAAGAACTGGGACCTTCTTGTGCTGGATCCTCGAAGCTCAGTGGTACAGGTGGGACAATCACCATAGTGCTCTTCTGTGCCGACTCTTTTTTGTACTCAAAGTTGGCCAAGTAAAATATATATGAAACATTTGGTGAGATAACTAAGTCGGGTTTGCCAAAGCTAAAGGTAATAGATGTATGTGTCCCTGTAAGGCGGTGCACGCACGTGGGGGGGCCAGAAAACAGACCAGAACGACCAAGGGCATATGTGGAGATTATCATGGGGAGATGTTTTCGTGCCACAAATGACATAAATCACAAAAGTAGTGGTTGGAAAATGTGCAGTTTCCCAAGTAGGAAACCTACCAGTTGGGTAAGAAAGCATAATGAGCAAGTAGCTCCTGTGATCTGGTCAGAGCCCTGAGTTTTTATGGTGTTAAGTACTGGTGGGTGGTCCTGCACAGACACTGGTGAGTACTAAGAGGGTGGTTTTAAGGTCAACTTCAGTTCATGTAATCCTTGCTGCCGTCAGACAGTTTTGATCACACACAGCTAACTTAGTCTGTGGTCTGTGTTAGCACTATCGCCGCAGCTAGCTGCCCCTTTTTTCACTGGTATATGTTAGACTAGATCAGCTCCGATTTTCTGCAGCTCTTTCAGTCCTTCGTGCTGTTAATTAGATTATAAAACAAGGTCAGACATTTGCCAAATGTAGGCGCAAGGGGCGTCGCAAGTGATATATACGTCAATCTGGAGCCAGCAGGGAGAACAACGGAGTCAGAGCACTTGGTTGCTGCTGAAACGCATGACGGCGGTTGAGGTACCGACCTTGAGCCTTGTGCAGCGCCGGGCTGTTCGAATGTTTTATTCCCCTGGGATATACTGGGTCTGCACCTCTAAATGTATCACGCATACGGGAGCAGGACACACTGACAGGACATGACAGTATCGAGTGGGAGTAAAGCAATATGCTTCATTACCCTCCCAAAACATTAAGCCGAAGGCTGCGTCAAAGTGATGAATTATGAAATCGAGAAGTATTTCTGCTTAAAATACTGTGATAACTGTGTTGACATTGTATATTTTTACACAAAACTCTACCAGCTCAATAATTGAATCATGACAGTAGCAGAAATAAGAAACGACCTGGAAATGATAAAATTATTTAAACCAAAATGCAGAACAATTATTAACACTAACAGTCTGTCGTAAGTCCACAGGCAGCAGGAGTCATTAGTGATATCCACAGACTGACGGGCGCCGAGTCCACCGTCTGACCCGAATCTGGTGATCCCCAAAGCCCCCGGTCGGTCCCTTCTGCATTCCTCAGCCTACGAGCTGCAGCTCGGCACGTCCAGGAAGTGAGACGAGTCCTGCGCTGCGTAGAGCTAGACCCCGTCGCACAGTACCGGGTGAGTTTTTTAACACCGTTTAGGGCTGCACTGCTTTCATTCATACAGCTGGCGGTGAGTCTGGAAGCATATGAAAGGCGGGGAGGCAGGAGGAGGCGAGGGCACTCGTCAGGTCGGACTTAGAGTGCAGGCGAGTACGTCGATCTGAGTCAAACCATCAAAAACGCCAGCAGAAAAGACCCGCTTCTTCGTCCAGCACTGGCCATGTGCGCTCAGCTCTGCTTCCCTGAAGCCTCAGCACCAGACACAATAAAGCAACTGCAGACGTGGCGCACGTTTGTGGAGCTTGGTGCAAAACCCGCGCCACGGTCCTTGGAGCGTTTCGAACGCAGATGCGCGGACACGGCGTCGAAGCATAAATGTGAGCAGTGTGTTGGATTTACATCCTCCTTAGCTACTGGTGTTTGTTTTGACACACACAGATTAGACTTACATTAGTGTGTGTGTGTGCTTTCTCATGCTCCAAATGTTATGTGTGGTTGAGGGGAGAGGGTTTTACAGTCTGTTTGCCCTAATTGTCGAATATGCTCTGTGTGTGTGTGTGTGTGTGTGTGTGTGTGTGTGTGTGTGTGTGTGTGTGTGTGTGTGTGGAGATTACTGTGTGGCCTTTGATATTGAAGGGCTTAAAGAAGGATGTGATGGTCTAATCACTCAGTATTTTCCTAGATGGTCTGGACACATACATGCACCTACATATGCTGTGGAGACAGTTTGGAGACTCTACAGACATGTTGACGGCAAACGGTCCCCGAGTGGACGCGAAGCAGGCCACCTGACCACGAACTAAACCTCTCAAACCCTTAAACTTAACCCCGAGACCAGATCTGAGGCAGCGAGGACCGGATGGAGCGTCTCCACTTCCCAGACACTGCATTTATAACCGCTTCTTCGCTTTTCAAAATGTCCCTCATATTCTTAAAATGTCTTAATTTTCCAAAACAATCATTTACAGAAACTTCCCCTTTTCAAAAAAGGTCCTGACTCTAGTGGCTTGATAGTCGAATCAGTGGGGAGTCAGTGAAGAGCGCACACACACACACACACACACTATAAACAACAGAAAAACAGTGTCTGTGTGTGTGTGTGTGTGTGTGTGTGTGTGTGTGTGTGTGTGCAGGGCAACAGTGCTGACGGCCACTGCTGGATTCAGTGAGGTCTGAGTGACATCTAGTGGACAATTCACACACTGGCCATGTTTCTGACTTTTAACCGCTTCATATCGTCATTATTTCTCCCCACCATGTCTGTCACCTGTGAAAACTAGGACACTCCACCCCAAACACTATTCAGTGTCCAGAGACATTCAGTTTACCGTCATGTCCGGCAGAGAAAAAACAGAAAATCCTCACGTTTGAGAAGCTGCAAGCAGCGAATTTTGCCATTCTCGCTTTAAAAAAATGACTAAAACCATTATTCACTTATAAAAGCAGGTGGATTCATTTTCTGTCGGTCGACTAATCGTTGCAGCTCTGACTTTCTTTCCCTTTTACCTCTGACGTGTCCAGTTGTTACTCCCTTGTTCCCCATTGTCCCGTTTTTCTTCCACTGTTCCTACATTTAAGTACCAGTTGGAACCGGTCAGTATTTTACCGGGACCTGATTCGAACAGTGAAACCGTTTAACAAAGTCTTACCAGCAATTCTCATAAAATCGGGAGGAGTCATTAAGTATCAAGCTGATGAAAGAGAGGACCCTGAACTAGACGCTGTGGTTTTTAAAAAAAATGCCAGAATTGACCCGGGTTTATTTGCCCCCTCTGACCCAAAACCAGCTCCGCCGTAGCCCACGTCTTTAAATCCGAGCGAAACCAAAGCTGACGGCCGTATATGGCCCAGAGCCGGCCCGCATTTGGTTCCCTGGCACCAGAGTACAGCTGACACCGGAAACCTGTGATGCAGGCTGGTGCGTGTGGGCTAGGCTAAGCAGGAGAGCACAAATGTCTGTCAGTCCAAATGTAGTTTTACTGGACTACAGAGACCATCAGCCCACGCGCCCTCTATGCCCGGCGAGATTTTCCTTTAAAAGATCTGGAGGGAGACGTGACCATGTTGGTGCAGAGTGGAGAAGAGAAGGAGGGAGAGAGAGAGAGAGAGAGAGAGCAGAACGGGTTCTTGACTCGTTCTTTACCTTCCTCCTCTGTTAAAGGGACAGTTTTTGCTTTCGGCCCAGGATGTCCGGAGCCGAATCAGCAGGAAGGAAACTGGTGTCAGTGGACTTTGAGGTCTTCGGCCACGTTCAGGGTCTGTACGCTCGACGCTCCTCTCCCTTCTGCTCCGCCGCGTGGGCCCGAGGCTGTAAAACGATCCGCTGCTTCCTAATTTAGCAGCAGGCAGGGCTCTGCTGCAGCGGGATCCTGCAGCCTCGGGGCGGATTATCACAAATTTACGCCGTGGAAATGAAAAAGGCCAAAGCGGCTCTTGTGAGCGGCTAAAGGAGTTTTAGACACGAGCGCTTGTAATGAATCTCCCCTGTTTTCTGCTGACATGTCTTGAGTCCTGGTCTCTGTCTTGTCATTTCCACAGGAGTCTGTTTCAGAATGGTGAGTGTCCCCCCGGGACTCGCTGCCTCAGCCTTGTCCCCAAAACAAAGAGTTCAGCTCGCACTGACCCTCAACCTGAACCTGTACTAACCCCGTGAGACTTCAGTACCAGCTGTAGTCCACTAACCGGGATGCCTGAGGTCTCTAGCGACCCAGGACTGTCTGGCTCCTTCCGTTCCTTCAGTCAAACACTCGACTCCCTGCCGATCCTTGACTTGCTTGTGTTTAAACATCGTTTTTCTAACGCTCTTCTCCTGGAAGTCCACGGGGTCGCCGGTGACTACATTTTTTATTTCCGGGAGACCGGACTCAAGTCGCAGCAGGTGATGTTTTCTCCAGCCTGGCCTCGCGGCGGCGCTGTTGTCTCACGGTTGCTGCTCGTACTCGCTGACCGTCCCAGTGGCGTGACTGTGCGGCGGGTTTAGCGTCCTGAGGCCGGTGAGGGACGAGGGCCTCGTTTCTGTGCCGTTTATGAACCCGCTCGCCTTAAGATGAACAGAAGGGGCTCAGACAGCGTGATTCGGCACGAGGCGTCCCCGGGCCCCGGGGAGCCGCTGGGGCACGCGTCGGTACCGGACCGACCGCCTCTGACGCCTCACCCGGTGCCACCCTTGGGTCAAGGCCGAAGCAGGCCGGCGTCCGCGTCTAGCTCAGGGCGCTCCCGTGCCCGGGTCCGTCCCCGCTGAGCAGCTCGCACGGCCGCGGACTCTCGGCCTCGTCTTCGGGTCTCAGGTCTTCGCTGCCAGAACCTCCTCGGATCCGGGGCTGAAAACACGCTCGGATCGCGAATGACAGGTGACGCACCAACGTGGACAGGTACCGGTCTCCGCGCGTCGAGCCCCGGATCAGACCGGCGGGGCTGAGAACTCCGTGGCGCAGGTCCACAGACCTCTCCCGGAATCCTCTCGTTGTGTGTCGCTGAACGCAACCCTCTGTTGTTCCAGTAGTCCGGTACTAACCCCCCCCCCCTCCGGTCAGTACACAGAGAGGGAGGGTCTGCGGCTCGGGCTGGTCGGCTGGGTGAAGAACACCTACAGCGGGACGGTGGTGGGCCAGGTCCAGGGTCCCGCAGACGCGGTGGAGGAGATGTGAGTGCACACGCTTACACTGCAACGCAACACAAACACGGTGCAACGCAGTCACGTCGTTGTTTGGTCTCGGGTCAGCTGGAATGAGACCGGTTCCGGGCTTCACACACCGTTTTTATCAGCCCGCTCTCCGGCCACCGGACGGCGCCGTTTCCCCCCCAGAGGCATCAGCGTCGCACCTTCTCGCGGCCTCGCCTCCTTCACCCTGAACTCTTCCCTGTCCCATCGGGTCTGTGAAGAGCCGGGCTCGGTTTTAATCAGGGCGGTGAAGAAATAAACATTAGCACCGGTAAAATCAGCCGGACTCAGTAGCTGGCAAACGGAGAAGCAGGCAAGTAGCAGTTGTTCCAATTTAAAATAATTAGAATCAAAGTTCTGATGATGATAATAATAACAGAGGCGGTTTAGTGGAAGGAAAACAGAGCAGACTGCAACGACACCAACTCAACTTCGCTCTTAAACACATCGAGTCGTGATTCGTTTCGCACTTTGATACGAGGTAGTTGCTTTATTGTGCTTCATCATCGCAGTGGTTCGTATTGTAAGTTGTGACCTGTTCATATTCAAGCAAAAGGTGAATCACAGGTGCAAAAAGAACTCAAGGTATGTTACAACATTTCTGTCGTGGAAGGGGGAAGCTGCGGCCGCTCGTCGCCACAGGTGAGATTTTGACTTATAAACCCTCAGGACTCTTCGCTTGCCACTTAATAACTTTAACAAATATCAGACGGCAAAGTGGAGTCAGATTCGAAACGACAGACGCGTAAAACCACATAATGCAAATACAAAAACACAAATATAAATAATCCCACTATTGTGAGGGAGGAAGGAGGAGAGAGGCTGATTTATTCAGACTAAACCATCATATTTTCTGTAGCAGTTCAACCACCGATGATGTTTTAGTTGGTTCCTCTTTTGCTCTTTTCCCTCTGTTGTAACATTGTTGTTCTGGGGGAGAAAAGGCATTTGAAAGCATCATTTAAGTCTCCGGGAAGTTTTGATGGAAATTTCTGGCAATTTTTCTACAATATTTTCTGTACTCAGTGAACATTTCAGTGGCCGGAGCCAGTGACGTTTGAGGATTTTCGTCTGGGGACTGACTTGAATCTCTCCCTGTAACTAGTGCCGGGAGGTTCGGGTTTGGTTGCGTTGTTTTTTTACGGCGGTAAATACCGGGAGCAGTATTTCGAGTTTTCCAGTTTTGAGAGCTCTGCACCTTTCAGGCCACAGAGAGCAGGACACGCTACCATGATACGCAGGTATCAAGTGGACGTAAAGCAACGCGCTTCGTTATCCTCCCAAACCACTGAGCTGCAGGCTGCGTAGAGCTGACGACCGATGTAACTGAGAACTGTTTGCGCTCAAATCAGCGTGATAATTGTGTCGATGCTGCGCGTTTATTCGGTCGTCCTGAACGACAGCGCCTAGCGGTGTAAACACGATTCGTATCGAACTGGCAGAAGAACCAGTAGAAAAGAGTAGTTCGTTCATCTTGGTCCAGCACTAGTTGGGACCCCTTAAAGACGCTTTGTCTGCGTTCGCCCCCCGAGGCTCAGTTTCCAGACGTCTTCAAGTCGGGAGACGTTCAACCAAAGAACGACTTTTTTCTTCTCCTTCTTGCAGTTTGTCATTGAAATACATTTCAGAGGCCAGAGGAGGTAAAACTGTCAGATCTCTCGCCCAGAAACTGTAAAGGTTGGACAGAAATCTGAAAATACGAACATCACCTGCATCAGAAATGCGTTTCCTTCTTTCTTATTCCTTCAGATTTATCCCACATCTTTCATCCACACGTCTTCTTCTGTTCCATCACAATACTCCAGAGAAACGATCTTTCACTCACGGATCCGATTAAATCTTAGTTCATGGACTCATCTTTGCAGAATTATCATGCGATGCCTCTGATAGTTACACAAACACAAACTCCACCTCGTCCCCGTCCCCTTTCCCGTCTCCTCCTGCGTTGATCGATCGGTAAGAACCAATACTCGATCGTGAAACTGAAGCCGGCGCTCAGCCTGTTTTCACATCCTGCCTCTGTCCGGTGGGAGTGATGTCACCGGGGTGTGGATGTCTCATTCAGAAGATGTCACCGCCTCCAGGGGTCTGCTGCTCTCTTCGCTCCCACACACACACGGTGTTTGTTTTTGACTCCTTGCAGCACCAGGCGGGTGGAGTTTACTGAACCAGAGCTGCTGAGATTCAAAAACCAGAAGCTCGTTTTAAAAAAACCATGTTTTGTTGCAGGAAATGGAAAGTTATTTATTATATTGCCAAATGTGCCGTTTGAATAATGATGATGCCTGAGGCCAGATTCAGACACTGGTGCCTGCGACAGCGCGTCACAGCAGCACATCTACTGATACATTTTCACATCACTTTCATCCTTTAACGTTATTAAAGCGCGGATTCCCATTCGCTCACGTTCTGTAATTGGTTTATTTATTCATTCATCCATGCGCTTGGCATGAATGAAAAGCGATGAATGAAAAAGGGAGGGAGTGTTTCTCTTTTTTCCTTTTTTCCTTTTTTTTTGCTGCTTCTTCCCCACAACACGAGGGGAGGACATTGACGATCCGACAAGAGATGAATCTCCTCAACGGCTTCAAATTGGCTCATTCACGGTGGTTCGTGGTCTGTTTAAGGGCGGGTGCACAGTTTTTGCAGTCTGTCTTAAAACCACAGTCGGGTGCCCATGTGGACACCAGGAAACTGGTTCTGCTTGGGGTAGTCACTCGCCCTGTTCAGACCGGATCCCGTCCCAAAACCGTTCCAGTGTAATCGATCGTCCTCGTTTTGTGTAAAAATGCATTTCAGAGTTTATCTGAAGTTTATCTGAGGTTTCAGCAGGTTGAGTTCATCAGCGTTTCAGTCTTTGACAGTCAGGATTTTCTGCTCCCACTAAAGAACCCAGTCCATTGTTTAATGTCATGTCTGTCCCACTTCTGTACGTCAAGTGTTTGTCCAGATTTTGTACTAATAAGACTGAAACTGACCTGGGAACAGATCTCTCCAGGGCCCGTGTAAACAGGAGCAGCGCTTACGGCAAGAGAAACACCAGTGTCAGTGTTCACATGTGCCCCTGAACGTGGTTTTTAGACAGACTTAAAAACCGTGACCCTGTCCTTTAAACTGGTTTTCCTTTCTTCCTGCTCAGGGGCGGATGGCCAAGTTACAGTGTGTATTTATCACAGTGTTCTCAATCAGGCGAACATGTCGTGTGTCTTTACAACAATGTGTTGGCGCTAAAATCAGACTTTCCGTGTCCTGTTTTATTTATAGTTTGGTTTATTTCCTTTCATAATTTTTCTCTCTGCGCTGCCACGTCCCTCGTCAGGTTTCTTCTCTAACTCTGTTCAGGCTCTGTGAATTCTTGGTTAAGCCTGTTGTGTGTCTGTCCTATGACAGAACCAAATCAGATGAATCTTCTGGGGGCAAAAACCCCACCCACCTGGCACTTACAAGGAGTCAAACCCAACGCTCCCTTGTGCCAGTTCACCGTAGTGAAGCAAACAGCAGTGTGGAGTACTTTTTTCCAGTAAGTGTAATGTAATGTAATTTGTTTTTATAACTTGACATGAAGGAGAGTTTTATTTTCTGTATCAGGAAGTCCAGCTCTGGGTTTGGACCTTTGATTACATCTGGATCCAGAACCGAGAAACAGAAAGGAGAGTTTGAAGGAAGTGAAGGCTGATTTTGGCTTTGTGCTATGGTTTGGTTAAATAACCCATAAATCATTTTTGACCTCACTGTGACTCTTATACGCAGACTGATTAACACTCACTTTCATTGAGGAGATTACACACACACACACACACACACACACACACACGCACGCACATGCACACACACACACACACACGCAGGCACACGCACTTGATCTCTAGTATTTCCGTCCATTATATCAGGAATCCTTTCCGTGCTAACGCGCTCACTCTCACGTCCTTCCTGTCGACTCCACTTTCACCATGACCTCACTTCCTGCCAAGCCTGGGAAACAGGAGGCAGCTGTTCCTCTGGGTGGAGGAAGGGTGGGGGGGGGGGGCAATGGATGAAAGAGAGGAGTGGATGGAGGAGGGATGAAGGGAGAGGAAAAGAAAGACGGAAAGCACAGGTGGACAAAGGGAGAAGGAAGGAGACGATGAAGGAGAGAGACGGAAGTGGGTGTAAGAAAAATAAGACAAAAAACAGGGATGCAAGGACAGGAAAAAGAAAGAAGTGAAACCAAAATTTCTCCCCATTTTGGAATTTTCTGGGGCAAAAACCCAGTTGAAGAGTGAAAAACAACATGGGAAGATAAAGGAGAAAAGATAGAGGGGAGGGAAGAAGGAAGAGAGAGAAAAAGAGACGTGACAGATGCTTGACACACATGAACCGGATTAGATGAATCCAGGAACATGACAGAAAGACAGAGTGTGTGCTCTTGAATGTTCACCTTTTATGGGAGACAGTTCTTATGAGAAACTGGCCTCAGATGATGTTTGTGCACTGTTGTTGCCTTCGGCACCGTGAATCCTCCTACACTGGACGGACAGTATTAGGCCTGATTATAAGGGAGACGCGACTTTACTGGACAGAAACAGCGAGGAGACGACGGGAAGCGGGGGGAGAGAGGGGTGCAGTTCGTGGGCGGCCCTATACCACAGGGGGCGCCCAAACTCCCGAACCACTGATTAAGAGTATGACTGTTTGATGAGCTGCCAGGTTGTTGACCAGCTGCGTGCAGACACAGCCTGGTCCGATCCGATGCCGAAAGATCCGTCATGAACTCTAACACGCTTGTTTCTCGCCGTTGTCTTTTGTAGAGAGGTGACAGGAAACGAGGGGAGAGGGTGGTGGGACATCCCCCTGCTGGACTAGAACCGGGGACGTTGCAGGTCATGGTCAGTGCTCCAGGTGCGTTGGCTACCAGGGCGCCCCGAGCTGCTTTTAATATTAGTGGAGAGGTGGCTGAGCTGATCCCGACTGAGACTGTGCTGCGAAAGAAACAAAAGTGAGCTTCGCCTCAGAACAGACAGAGCTTACTTCTCTTCTTTTTCTTTTTCCTTTCTCACGTCTTTCACACTTTGAAAGCAGGACTGCACGGCGCTGCAGTCCTGAAACACCCTTTCCGGTTTACTGGAACTGTGGATGGACCAAACGGATCGAGGTTTTCGGATTCAGTGCGCGTAAAAAACAATCCGCCCAGCGTCAGGGAAGGGGACGGGCTGGCCGGTGCAGATTAGTCTACCATTCAGAAAACTGGGCCTGAACATTCAGGTTTGTACCTGTAAACTTAGGTTTGGAAGCTTGTGCATTTAGGTTTCTGCCAGCAAACTCCATGAAATAAGGCCCAAACCTCATTGCACCGGCTCACGACATTAAATTTACAGGTGCGAATCTAAACGTAGAGGCTCACGGAACTAATGTTACGGATACCGCACTCTGTTTTCGAGCACACCTTTTTTTTAATGATGAGGATATTGCAGAGAAGGGCACCGCTCACCTTCTCCCTTTTCAGTCGGTGACAGTGTCTTTTGACCGTAACCACCATCGCTCCCTAACCCCGACCGGGTAGTTTTTGTCGCTGACCAGATGTGACCCACAGAGGTGGCAAAGTCAGGGAACACTCACATGGGTCACTTTGGATGAAGTGACACTAATGTAGTCTTTTAGTTTGGTAGACTTGCTGCTCTGTGGGGACCCAGTTGAGGCTGAGGACGGTTTTGATCCCAGCCTCAGACTTGATTTTAGACATAAGATCAGAAATATCTCTCGACGTCTCATGATGGTTAAAGGAAAATTCCAGTTTATTTAATGTGGGTCTTATTTTTGTAATTCTGTCCAGAAACACTGTGTGAACGTATCGTATGTAATGAAAACATTGTACTGACTGTTTAGGTGTTTAGGTGATAATTTTACATCTCACCTTCACAATCTCTTCAACTAAGTTTGTCTAACGTGCTGTTTTCGTTCCAACGTGTGTGATCGTCCGACTGCTCCTGTTTCTGACCCGTCAGACTTTTTTTTCTTACTGATGCCACCGTGTTGACGGGTCTCGGCTGTTAACTTGCTGAGTAACATGTTCAAAATGATGGACACAGCTACAAAAGCGAGACCCGAGCGGTAGTGACTGGACGTGTCTTCTCGGTCAGAGGCCAGGGAATGTGTTACGTCGCCGCAGGTCCTCACAAGGATAGAGGTACACCCGTGCCGTGTGTGTGGATCACAGGGATCGGTGTGTCGTTTTAGAGCAAAATGGCAGCAGATTACAAACCATCAAACATCCAGCTGCTGGAGACTTAACACTAAGCTGTGTGTGTGTGTGTGTGTGTGTGTGAGATACAGTAGAGTAGTAGGTCATGGAGCAGATCCGTCGACTGTGGATGGAGAAGTTTTTTGGCCATAGAAGAAGAAGTAGGACAGCTCCCCTCTCTTTCATAAACTATCTCGCTCTCTCTCTCCCGTCCTCTACTCTACTCTTGCTCGCTCTGTCTTTCTGGCTGAGCTTCAGTCAGTGCAGCTACACGGACATGACCCTGATCCCCTGCAATCTCCTCTAATCCACACACACACACACACACACACACACACACACACACACACACACACAGAATCATCAGATGGTCAGAAAAACAATCAGTCAGTGGTAAAACCGACTCTTTCTGCTGCAGAACGCACTCAGATTCTTGGGGTTATATATAGCTGAAGCAATGTTTCTCTTTTCCCATCATGCCCTTGGTTGTGCAGATGCTGGCTTGATCCCCAAATTTTTTTTTTTTTTTGCTCTACATTTTTTCCCATGAGCATTGGGGCCCACGGCGATGACGTCAATATGTCTGTCCAACTACTACTTTCACAAAGACGGGACCACTGGGACTGGATTTATGTCTCTGTAGGGGCGGAGGACTGATTAAACCGCTACTGGTTTTCACCCCAACTCCAGTAATAATTACAGCCGCAATTACCTACTGTTTCTGTGCGAACCGGCTGGTCCTCCTGTAATTTACGTCCAGTGCAGAGTGAGATCCTTTCCGCAGGAGGAGCTGCTGGTCCTACCATCGGCTCCTGTCTGCAGTGTAGCCATGGACGTACAGACAAGGAAACTTAAAAATCTGATAATCCTCAGGCAAGTTCTGGAGTGTCTTTTATTCAGGGATTTCTAAGTGGATTTATGGAGGTTATTCCCGATGGAGATCAGATTCATGCCCCACCTCTCCCTGTGATGTTGCTCTGAACTGAATGTTTCTCTTCTCTCTCTTCTTTCTGTCCGTGTCCTCCACAGGAAGGTGTGGTTGAGTAAAGAAGGAAGTCCGTCCAGTCGGATCACCAGAGCGTCCTTCACCAACCAGAGGACCATCGATAAGGTGGAGCTCTCTGGCTTCAGGACTCGCTTCTGACCAAACAATCAAACCTACCCCGAAGAACCTTCTCCTGAGAGCTGCTTCTAGCGTTCAGACCTGTTTCATAACTAAATGTAATGGTTTGACTTAGATTTTATTGTCCGCGCTCTTATGAATTCTATGAACGAAGGCTGTTGCAGGAGTTTCAATTGTTCGTAGGAAGACTGGTTTTGAGTCCAGTCACTCTGGAAAAGAACAGTGGAAGTTGAGCTCACCCGCTGTTTCGGGCCGAAAGTGCTCTGTAAGAAAAGTAAATATATGGTAATATTTTATTTTCTGAAGAGGCAAAAAAAGGCTTGACGTTATGTATCAGCAGAGCCAAAGCAGTAAAACCCCACTGCTTTGAGGAAAAACGCTCGTCTGAAGCAGTTGAAGTCACTACGTGTGTAAATTATATGTCATTATACGCTGTTTAAAACTGTTTGTAGAAAAATGAAACAGTGCTGGTTAAACTCTGTGTTTCTGTGTGATCCTTAAAGGAATACTTCAACATTTTGGGAAAGTTAGATGTTCAGATCGATACCGCTCTCGTGTCTGTACGGCACATTTGAAGCTACTGCTAGAAGCCACTTAGCTTAGCATTAAAGCTGTAAACAGAGGGCTAGCCTAGCTCTGTTCAAAGGTAACAAAATCCAACCACTTGCAGTGGTGGGAAGTAACTAAGTACATTTATCCAAGTACCGTACTTTAGTACAAATTTGAGTTACTTGTGCTTTACTTGAGTATTTCCATTGTATTCTCCATTACATTTATTTTTGCAGCTGTAGTTACTTGTTACTTTTCAGATTAAGATTCAGACACGATAGGCTTAGAAAATACAATTCATGGTTAAAGACTAAAACAGTAGCTCCAAACATTTTTGTTCTGTGACCTCAAAACTACAAAGGGACACGACAAGGGGCTCAAACTGACTCAGGGCCCCTTGTCATGTTTCAGACATCTGTGAGTGTCCCCCAAGAAACTTCGGACCTTTAACTTCCAAACTTCTGATGTGGTTTCATTGAAAAGATGTTTTTAGCCCCAGGAAGTAAAATAATCCAGTGGACTGAACTCTCTCCCTGTCTATGACGTAGCTAAAAGCAGCTCCACCTGGAGCAGCTCCAACAGTAAAACTCTGCCGAGGCCTCCGTGACTCAGGATCAATGATCACGTCAGAGAGAATCAGAGACCAGTCACAGGAGACAGGTCCCTGCACAATGAAGTACTTTTACTGTGATACTTTAACTACAGGAAGTACTTTTACTGTGATACTGGAACTACAGGAAGTACTTTTACTGTGATACTGTGATACTGGAACTACAGGAAGTACTTTTACTGTGATACTTTAACTAAAGGAAGTACTTTTACTGTGACACTTTGAGTAGATCTTGCAGTACTTGTGGAGTACTGGAGTATGTTTACATTGTTATATTGGTACTTTCACTAAAGTAAAAGATCTGAGTTACTACTTCCACCACTGTCCACCAGCACCACTAAAGCTTACTGACTGACACATTGTAGACTCCAGTTAAGGTTAAGGTGAAAAACCTTAAACTCAAACAGTAAATTTGGGTTAAAGAGACATGAAAAATACGCCAATGAGGCAGCTCTGAGGAGGAAGACGGACCTTTTAGACTTAACTGACCCCACCACCTTTTCTTTTACATCCTCAGGGTAAACTTCACAGTCTGGGCGCCACTGCTCCACGGGCTCGATGAGTATAGATAAATCATCAGCGCGTCGTTTGCTCATTAGTTGTATCGCTTTAACTCTACGTGGAAAATGTCCTCACATCTCCATCGGATCCGCGGGTTTTAACGTGCTTTTCTTCCCCGTCAGGCTCAGACGTTGAAGAAATCGAGCTGATTTCGAGGCCTCGACTTTCACCGGTAATTAAACTCGAGAATCCTTGACAACTGAATATCGGCGTCGTCGTCAGCATTCATCGCCGTAACTGTTGATTCCTTCCCAATGGTGAGAGCCTCTAGTTGTTCGGCAGGTTGCTGGTTTGAATCCCAGGGCCGTGGCTGAGGTCTATCGCTCTGTGTCTATACACGTCACTGGATGATGTAAACAAACAAACACACCTCTGCAACGGTGTTGTTACATAACGGCCCGTCACGTGAACCGATTACCTGCCATCTGATCCGATTAAACCGCGGCAAGAGAAACCCGGATCGGCTGCCATGGCAACGACAACAAAAACCCTGACACAGCAGGAGCAGAGCTCCTGATCACTGCAGCGACCGAGTGTCCGTGTGTGTGTGTGTGTGTGTGTGTGTGTGTGTCACAGTGCTTAAAGACCAACTCTCTGCTGGAAATGGACGCCTTGTCGTCATGCCAACTCGCCTCGAGACATTACTCACACTCACACACACACACACACACAATCAGGACAAGAGAGGAGGAGGTGTTAGTGTGTGTTTGAGGAGGATCTTAAATCAATGACATGCTTACGTAACGCAGTAAGACACGCACTCACTCACACACACACACACTGCTTGAGCACAGGATGGCCAGACTGTTGACCCTTCATCCACTGTTATGCAAATTGTATGTGTGTGTGTCTGTTTGTGTGTGTGTAAGAGAGAGAGAGAGAGAGAGAGAGAGAGAGAGAGAGAGTGGGGTGAAGGGGTTTTAATGGAGTAAAAGCCACAGGTTGTGTCTCCAGAGAAAATACCAAGAACTAGCAACTCTCTTGCTCTTTAATTATCCTAAAAGCCTCTGTATATATATATATATATATATATATATACCCAATGTAGCCCAATACAACAGGCCTGTAATAAATCCTCCTTCGTGAAGGTTCTAATGTTCAGTTTTTGTTCAAACCGCCTCAGAGACGTGTGTCATGGTCACTTTGGAGGCTAACGTTCGTGGCGCTGTTGACCTGTGTCGCGTTATGCTGACGGGTGTTCCGTTTATTTTGTCCACCCCATTTGTATCACTGAGGGTGGGCTGGATAACACGAACCTGTGTCCGACATGTTCTGCAACTTTCCAAAACCGACGGTCTGACGTTCCCGCCCGCCTCCCGCCGTGATTGGTCAGCTGTGTGGAGGCGAGACAGGAGCCAGGGTTTGAATTGTTTCATTTCTTACACAACTGTTTGTTTCACTTTTCATGTGCACAACCAAGTGCAACCCTACGAATGTCTTCCAGGAGAGAGTGCCTGAAAATGCCCACGTTATCATATTCATATTTTATATTTATTCTTGACGTGGTCAAACAACATGTCGTATAAAACCAGTTCTTTTCTAGCGCTCAACTCAGCCTCCCCGCGATGTATTTCATGTCTTACCATGTTGTCACGCTGTGTGTTCAGGCCGTTCAGAAGTCTGAACGTCAGCTAAAAAGGTCCCTCTGTTACAGACGGAGTGCTTCTCAGATTGTCGAACAGTGTCTGAACTTGGCCTTTTCCCTCCGTCTCAAAGCAAAACCGTCTGCCGCGAAAAAGCCGCGTCATGTCAAGGGACAGCCTTCATTTGAACTGGCGATTCAGATTCAACTCAAGAAATTCTGATTCAGGTACAGGCCTAAGTTTTTCGTCTGCGTACTTGAGCGAAGCAGAATTCCTGCTTGTTTTTCACTGATGTTCTCCCTCTTGGATCGTGAATGAAGGTTTCACTACTGCATGGCCACAAAACTTCACAGGTGCTTGATAACAAGCCAAGACGGTTCGCAGAGCCAACCCACCTGGTGCCTAAGGCACGATAACATCACTTGCACCTGGGGCAATTCATTATAAACACACAAGTTGTTTTTTTTTTTTTTTATGAATATGTATCTTTCCAGGCGTCTTCCCGGGATGGAGTTACCGACTCCTCAGGTCCACATGGAGATCAAAAGTACATCAGATCGTTAGAGGCCCGACACCTGAAACAGCTCCCTCTTTTCCCATCCTGCTTGTTGTCCATAAACGCACCCAAATGCACACCCCATAATCCTCCTCCACCTCCAACACCCCAGCTCACCCTGTGTCTACTTCACTGCGAGATGCGGAGCAAATAATACAGCAAATGATAATACAGCCACCCCCACGCTCATACTGGTGCCAGGAGAGAGAGAGAGAGGGAGGGAGGGAGGGAGAGAGGGAGGAGAGAGAGGGAAGGAGAAAGAGAGAGAGAGGGAGGGCAGGAGGGAGAGGGAAGGAGAGAGGGGGATGGAGGGAAAGAGGGAGAGAGGGAGGGAGAGAGAGAGGGAGTGAGGGAGAGTGGGAAGTAGAGAGAGAGAGGGAGGAGGGAGAGAGAGAGAGGGAGGGAGGGAGGGAGGGGGAGGGAAAGAGAGAGAGGGAGGGAGGGAAAGAGGGAGAGAGGGAGGGAGAGAGAGAGAGAGGGAGGGAGGGAGGGAGGGAGAGAGAGAGAGAGAGGGAAGGAGAAAGAGAGAGAGAGGGAGGGCAGGAGGGAGAGGGACGGAGAGAGGGGGAGGGAGGGAGAGAGAGAGAGAGGGAGGGCAGGAGGGAGAGGGAAGGAGAGAGGGGATGGAGGGAAAGAGGGAGAGAGGGAGAGAGAGAGGGAAGGAGAAAGAGAGAGAGCGGGAGAGAGGGAGAGTGGGAAGTAGAGAGAGAGATGGAGGGAGGGAGAGAGAGAGTGGGAAGGAGAGAGGGAAGGAGGGAGGAGGGAGGGAGAGGGAACGAGAGAGAGGGAGGGAGGGAGGGAGGGAGGGAGGGAGAGAGAGAGAGAGAGGGCAGGAGGAGGGAAGGAGGGGGATGGAGGGAAAGAGGGAGAGAGGGAGGGAGAGAGAGAGAGAGGGAGGGAGGGAGAGTGGGAAGGAGAGAGAGAGGGAGGGAGGGAGAGAGAGAGAGAGGGAGGGCAGGAGGGAGAGGGAAGGAGAGAGGGGGATGGAGGGAAAGAGGGAGAGAGGGAGGGAGAGAGAGAGAGGGAGGGAGGGAGAGTGGGAAGGAGAGAGAGAGGGAGGGAGGGAGAGAGAGAGTGGGAAGGAGAAAGAGAGAGAGCGGGAGTGAGGGAGAGTGGGAAGTAGAGAGAGAGAGGGAGGGAGGGAGAGAGAGAGAGAGAGGGAGAGAGAGAGAGAGAGTGAGGGAGAGTGGGAAGTAGAGAGAGAGGGAGGGAAGGAGAAAGAGAGAGAGAGGGAGGGCAGGAGGGAGAGGGAAGGAGAGAGGGGGATGGAGGGAAAGAGGGAGAGAGGGAGGGAGAGAGAGAGAGAGAGGGAGAGAGAGAGAGAGAGTGAGGGAGAGTGGGAAGGAGGGAGAGAGAGGAAGAGAGAGAGAGAGAGCCCACCCACACACTTCAGTCACTGTGGAAAAGCTGGAAAAAAAATCCACAGGTCTCAACCTCTCTCTTCCTCCTCCTCCTCTTCCTCTGCCTCTTCCTCTCCCAGCAACCAGTTTGGCATCCCATAGTGGTCACCATGGAAACGCCCCTGTGCCTGGAAGTGTTTGTGAGAGAGATACAGAGAAAAGTTGACGCCTCTTCTTTTCTTGTCTTCTCTTCCCCTCCTCCCTCTCTCTCCTCTGTCCATCTATTTTCTCTCTGAATATCTGCCCAGCACTTGAACTGCCCACACAGCGAGTCTTATTCATCGTGTCACGCACACACACACACACACACACACACCTGAGTGGGTGCTGATCGCCAGCTGTTGCCAGGCAACATGTTGGAGTTGAGTCCAACTTTACTGTGAAGGAAACACTGACATTTACCACCACCATCTTTTGTTCTGCTCTGCTCTGTTCACAAGTGTCAGATTTCATGTCGGCTAAATGAAATGTGACTGTTGGTGACAGAATAAAACGAACGGCCGCTCCTCTACTATAAATGCTTTTTTGATCAGAAGACCCCCGCGATGAATTTGGACGCGTTCAGTTTTCAAGGATTTATCACGTTGGACCTCATCTGCTTTGAGGACCAGATGTTTTTTTTAAAAGTCTCCACTCAAAAAATGTTTTTTGCTTATTGTCACTTCACGTGGACGTTTGAGCTTCGCTGTGCGGAGGTTTGTTTTCACATCCATCCGTTGGAGGAGGAAAGCTGCTCTGTGTTCACTTCAAACCTTGGTTTAATACGAGATGATTTTGTGACATCACAAGCACCAATCGTGGACCAATCACGGTCCGGTTTGAAACGAAATGATGCCAAATGAACAATATCTACATTTACATTCTGGATTTTTCAGTCAGTTGGAAGGTCTAGATTTTCGTTTCAAGAATTTGCACCAAGGTGATTGATTTTTTTTCTCCGGAAAAACCACAAATTATTAGTCAAAGCAGAGTGTTTCAATATGTTGTAAAAAACACAGAGGGGATCTTTAACTTTTCGGTCGTGTGTTGTACACAGTATTTTTGCAAAGAGCGGAATAATTTCTCTATAAAATGTTAGAGTGATTGAAAAGATGAAAGTCTAATCTATTGATACGTGTATTTGCATGTTCAGATTCCTCTTTAAAAACTGTGCAGAGAAGCACCAGAACTACACAGTGTTAGCATGTCACTGGTAGGACAGCGGGTCATAAAAGGTCAAACAAAATCTCAAAAAACGTGAATCTAATGGAACTGGGATGAAAAAACCTGCAGGAAATCTGATACAAAAAGTTACAGACAAAGGAGGCAAACAGTCTAAAGCCCGAGTAGAACCACGATTAGGATTCAGTGTCCATCAAACAGCCCGAAGTACTTCAAAAGCAGCTCACTCGGAGTCATTAAGTTTCACGGGTTGTCGTTGAGATAACTCACCGTGGACCAAAGAGCCGGACGGGGAGCGACCCAGTCGAGGGCACTGAAAACAACAGCAGCCACAAAACAGCTGCAAAGACGAACGAACACAAAAGAGGCAACTTCAGATCAAATAACAATAAAAACTCTGAGGCCCGTTTCATCCTCACCTCTCTGTGAAAGTGTGAATGGGAGGGAATCGTTCTTTACGCTGCCCTTCATTCAAGTGTCTCCTGTACATCAAGTCAACCAATAGAGCATAAGTAAATACATTAATAATAGGCATTTGATACAACCCATCGCAGTACGGTGCTTAGTCCCAGCATTCTGCGACGTCCGTCCTCCAACCTTTAAACTGTGGGTGGTGTGATGACTGAAGCCGCCTCCTTCAGTCAGAATTACCCCCACGACCTTTGACCCTTTTCTCACCATCCTCTGCTTCAGAACAAATATGGCTGCGGTCTGCTTGACATTTCTACATGGTGTCTGGTATCTGAGTGATAATCCCCTGCGCACACACACACGCACACACACACACACACACACACACACACACACACACACACACACACTGACCAGCTGTGAGACCAAAAAGACCTTCAAGGTCAGATCCTGTTCTGCCATCACACACATACACAAACACAACTGCAGTGCATGCCAGGAAAGCTGGATATCCTTCAGACCCTGAATGCATCATTCTCACTGCGTGTGTGTGTGTGTGTGTGTGTGTGTGGGCTGCGAGACACACACACACACACACACACACACACACACACGCCTCATGGCTGTCCTCATCATCTTTTCTTCTTCTCCCTTTTTAAATCAAAACCATTGAATCAGAGTCTCAGTCGAGCGGAAGTGTCTAGTTTGTCTGGACGTCTGTGATGTTTCCAGGTTACGAGGACAGACTGAGAACAGGGTGATTCCTGAGCCTGAAGTGATAATAAATTATGATCCGTGTTATTATTTGAAAAAAAATAAAAAATAACTAATACCAGGGCTTCCTTCCTCAGAATGTGTTATTTTTTTATAACTGCACTGGTCAGAGTGGGTTATCCCAGATATACCGTGCAGTCAAAGCACGAGGACCCTTAACTCGCGTTACAGGGAACTGAACATTTCAGTAAAACTTTTTCTCATCAGTGTTTTCAACCGTGGAATAAGTGATATGGTCCACACCGTCACTGGGAGGCAGGTCGAGCTACTCGTGACCTCATTTGAGCAAAGCAGTACGCAGCCGCTTTATTCTTCTAGCCCGCTACTTCTTGGAGACAAACATTGTACTTTCATTTGACATTTTATTTGACAGCTTTAGCTACTGGGCACTTATCCCGGTCACTTAAGATTATTAAAAATATAGATGAACCAGTTCATTATGATGTATGATTATAGCTTGAGCTACCCCACAGTATATAAAGTAGCTAGTAGTTTTCCAGCTGCAGCATCAGTGATGCAGTGATGTAATAGATATTATTCTGAAATGGGTCCATCGGCCTAATTCGGTGCTTCAAGCATATGGATATTAATACTTCTGTAGTTTTACTGAGGTACATTTTCCAGCGCATGACTTCTGCTTGTAACGTGGTGGTGCTGCTACTTTTTCCGGTGACAGAAACGGTGCCACACTTGGACGGGTGGCGCTCACACCTGATGATTCATCCCAGCGGGAGGCTTATTGGGCTCCACGGAGCCCGAGGTCCGAGCCTCGGCTCTCTGGCGGAAACATGGAGCCGGGAGCAGGGTCGGCATGAAGCACTGACCTCTCACACACACACACCCACACGAGGGGCCTGATGGGAGATGTTTCTGGGACCTGGGGGCGTTCCTAACCCCACGGGCGTGTGATGAGAAGAGAGGAGCGATTACAGGCGCTACGCTGCGATTGTTCCAACGGCATAAGCTCTTTCTTTACACATCCACCCTGACTGGTGACAGTCATCCCCAACTTTTCGGAGTCAGGCCTGTCTGGCATCGCTCAGTCTCTGCAGACACTCCCCCTTCTCCCTCCTCCTCCCCGCTGGCCGACTCTCCGCCTCTCACTCACACTTTGGGAGCCGCCAGCGCTCCTTTTTTCTCCCAGCGCGGCCCTGAGGGGTGGAGACAGACGTGCAGACGGGCCCTAAAAATGCAATGTCATTTTTATTTTCATTTATTCACTGTTAGAGGAAGAGGAAATGATGATAAGGCAACGTTTATGTTTCTGCACTGGAAACACAACATCTTATTGGCTCCTGGACCTCATAGGCTGCGTTTACCAAAAGATATAGACCTTGTTATTGTTATTATTAAGTGCATCATCTATGATATAAGCAGTTACCTGCAGGTTTCCAACAATATGTGTGTAATGTGTAATGTGAGGAATAAATTCATAATTAAAAAAACTACCAAACTATTTGCACCATGTAACTGGAGCTGCAGCGTCAGAGCTTTATCATAAAGTTACTGTTGGTGCTGGAAGTAAAACAGTGTTTGTCTTGTCATGAGATAGTTTGTTGATGAACTAATGAGTTGATCAACAAAAACATGAATCACTGACACTTTTGATAGTTGATTACATTTATCCAGTGTGATGATTTGGTGCCTTCATCCCGGTCGTTTTGCATTAAAAGGAGCAGTCCGGTTGACTTTGGTTATGATGAACGTTTGTCGGTATCTTAACGTGTGTACTGCTTGTTTTTGTCTTATCGTATAGCATGAACAGTGGAGTAGTAGACACTGTCCAGGCAGGTGCAGTGTTTGAGGACAGTCCCCCGGGGCTGCCTTGAGACCAGCGTGAAAACCGAACAATGGCCGACGGATTTGTCGTTGGGAGAGAAAGTCGTCCCGGAAAGTCAAAACTTGGACAATCGCCGTCGCTGATCACGTTTCATCACGTTAGCTGCTTTATTTCCGATCCCGACAGCGCGGGTTTTTCTCCGGCCGTCGGACGGGCGTCGCGTCGTAGTTTAACTTTCGCCAGGTGGCAGGAGGGCGGCTCTCGTATCTCCACCGGGTTAGTTCCCTGCAGGCAGTAAGTGGAACTTCTGTGGGGCACCCAGAGCGGTTCGTCACCGGGACCGGGTTTACCCTCGAAGACCAGCAAGGAAATGAGACGAGCCAACACGTATTATTACCGTTATTATTTTTACAAACTGACAGTAAACTACCCCAGGGCCACATACAGGGGTTATAGAGTCCGGGGGGCCCTGGACCTGGACCTGGAGTGACTTAACATTTCTTGTTGGACCGACAAAGAGACGCGGGACAAGCACACATGACTCCATTTTGTGTCTCTGTCAGTCTGGATGTCTTGCTCCCGTGTAGACGGGGGGCTTCACACGGCTGTCCCCAGGCGCCTGTTGTCTCCTAATCCAGCCGTGCAAGGCCAGTAAAGACTAGCACAGGCTTGCAGCGCCGTCCCGCCGGTGCTGCGGGGTGTTTGAACCGAGCGCACCGGGCGCTGCAGCGAGCCAAGCGAGCGGAGGGCGGGGGGAGGGAGAGGAGGAGGAGGATTGGTGGATTTGAGGACTCTCTGCTCCTGCGTTGTTTTCGCTACGAGCTCTCAGCAGTCCGTCCGTCCGTCCTTCACGCCGAGCGGGACTCCACTGCGCTTCTGTCGGCCTTCAGGTGAGCGTGAACCCGGGCCGAGCCGAGCCGGGCCGGGCCGGGCCGGTCCGCCTTGTGAATCCTTGTGCCTGTTTCATTTCCACTCAGCCTCTGCACGGATTTCTTTCATTGTATCCGCGGCCGGGGAAGAAGCATCCACATCCATGACGGCTGTGGCTGTGGCGGGGTTTGCCCCCTCACTCCGTTATCCCGGGTTAGAGGCAACCTGTCTCGGGTTAATGGTTCGAACTGGCGATCAAACCAGCAGAGTCATTGCTCTGGTGCAGCGGCGGGTTGTGGGCGCGAAGAGAAGCCGGGCAGCGACCTGCTCTCCCGGCTGAGTCTCTGAGCTTCCCCCCGCTCTCCATCGCGTTGTTGAACTTGAGTTGGTGTGTGTGTGTGTGTGTGTGTGTGTGTGTGTGTGTGTGTGTCTGTCTGCGTGTGTGTGTCTGTCTGTGTGTGTGTGTGTGTCTGCGTGTGTGTGTCTGCGTGCCAGAGATGCTGCTGCTTGTTGTTGTTGTTGTTGTGGTGTTGGTGAACTCTGCAGCTTCATCTCCACCCTGAGGTCTAAATCGCAGGGAGGGAGTTTTTCTTACCTCCCTGTTGGAGACTGAGATGATGATGGTGGTGGTGGAGACGACGACGACGATGATGACGGTGATGATGATGATGATGATGATGATGGTGGTGGTGGTGGTGGTGGTGGCGGCGGCGGCGCAGGCGTGGTCGCCTCTGCTGACCTCAGCCCCAGAGCAGAAACACTAGAATATTCCCACAGTACTAATCCCTACAGGGACCTTCAGCCTCTGCAGTCACCTTCTCTGTACCTGACGGGGATCTAATCTCCCTCGGTGTCGCCGTAACTTTCCTCCGTTCAACATGATTCAATGTCATGTCCTCCGCTGCGGTGGCGGTAGGTGATTCCACGATGGTTTCGGACTCTTCCTGCGGTTGTAAGGGAAAAGCGTCCTGTGATTTTTGTGCAGTTTGTGGTAGTTCTCACCTCTTTAGTCTCGGTATGAGTCAGGCAGAATATCCCTGCAGTGAGGTGACAGATGTGAACAGATGTGTTTCACAACCGCTGTACTTGTGGAAGACCCGAGCGAGACGCTGCGGCTTTGAGGCATTTTTTTTATTTTCATTTTTTATTATTGCGCAGACCTGGTTTCAAACCCTGTAGAGAAATTATGTAATCAGATACAGGCTGAGCCGCTGCTTTCTCTCCTCCTCCCTCCCCTTCTCCGTTTCTTCCCCCCTGCCTCTCCTTTTTCCTCCTAATCCTCCTCCTCCTTTCTTTCTCTCGTCTGTCCTCCCAGTTTTCTCCTCCCTTTCCATTTCCTCACAGAGTTTCCTCCGACTCTCCTCTACATATCTTCTCACCTCGGTTTTTCTCTTATCATCATGTCTCCCGCTCCCGGTCTCCCCCTCTCTCTTCTTATCCTCCCCCACCCCTCCCATTGGTTCTTCGATGCATCAACTGGGAGACGTTCGGCAACTTGTTGACTGGAGCCTTTAAAATGTCACAGAAAGGTGTCAAGTTGTTCTCGTGTTGCACAGATCCTGCTGCTGAAGCCACATTCAGTAGTAAAACGAAAATCATATAAGTTTAATCCTTTTGAATGCAAATCCTTTGGTTTTAGAAATAGCATTTTGATGATAAAAAAAGTTAAACTCCATGAATGTTGCCCCCACAGGGAGGTCAAAGGTCGGGGATTTCTTTTTTTTGCCACGACGGTTGTCGGTCGTCTGAGTTTCGGCGCAAATATCAAAACTTTTTTGATACCTTACTTTAAAAGAGCGCTACACTAGTTTAGCATAGCAGAGTTTAGCAGGTCAGCGAATATTACATACGCAGCCCCAACGTACACGCAGATTACAGCAGCTGTCTGACTACAGAGGAATAGTTTTATCAGCGAATGAGACGAGAGTCATCGGAGACAAATCTAGAGACTAAATTCTTCGTCGATTTATTCGCCAGTTATTTTTTTAAATTGATCGATTAATCATTCGGTGAATACAACATCGGAAAACAGTTTTAAGAAAAAAAGCCAAGCTGATGCCTTCAAGTGTCTTGTTTCGACTGAACGACCATCAACTTACAGTAACGTCAGCAGCAAATGTTTGGTCTTGCTCCAACAGCGACCTACACGACGAATCCATCATCAGAAATAGTGGCAGATTCATTTTCTGTCGCTCGACTAATTGGTTGTTGCAGAGCTTTTCCTTTATGGCACAAAAGAAGGATACAGAACTTTTCTTAAAACATTTTCCACGTCACGTTCGCTTGCGTGGTCAAACCGCAGATCTGCCGTTTTTTGTTCACAGGCCCTTTAAATAAAATGGAGAAAAAATTGGACGGACTTGGGAGAAAGGGACAGGAAGCAGCTGTGTTTATGGGAAACGTGGTTTTAATTTGGAGAAACACAAAACACTGGAGGCAACATCTCTAAAAACCTCTTCACAAGGTGTTTTCAGGACCTGTTCTCTGTTTTTGGATGTTGTTCCCTGTGCAGCCGGCAGTTATTTGACCTACAACGAATAATTAGATTTATGTATCAGATTGCGTCCGCCCAGTCAGTTTGTCCTCGGTCTGGTTTCCATCAGCAGGTTCGGATGTTTTGCTCATAAACGGCCTGCGGGAAAGGTGAACGGTGCTTCTGGCTGCGTTTTTGGCTCAAAGTCAGACTTTTTTATGGCCTTCACTAAAACCTCGAGGGTGCTGATGGTGTTGATAGCGTTGATGGTGTCGGAGGCGGTGGTGATGATGCAGCCCGGCCCGGCCTGGCGGGTGAGATGCAGGGGGAGGTCTGAGCTGTAAATCGTCGGCTCTGCCGCAGCGTCTCGAATAACATGCAGAGTCCTGAGCTTTCGGCTTCGTCATTTTAATACCGGGCTAATATTAAACTCCACTGCTGGTGGTGTATTTCTTGGGCTCTCTGCAGGAGAGGAGGCTGTGAGGGACGACACAAAGGACTTTAGATTTGTACTGGTTACATAACAAATTCTTGAAGAAACACAGGAAGATATAATCTACAAACCCGTACATGCACAAAAAAAATGTGAGTTTTTCTGAATAAAAAAAGTAATTTTCATCAAACAAAATGAGCCATTTGAGGAAAATGTTTAAAGTTTAAAGGAATAAATGTTTGGTCAAGTTCAGTCTTTCATCAGGTAGTTCGTGACTTACATTGTCATTTCACCAGTTTTCGACTATTTTCTTAAGTCAAAGTTGTTGGACAGCTGCTTGTGTTTAGACAATGTTTAACATTGAACAACTTTAACTTCTTTAACTTTAAAGAGGAAAAAAGATTTATAGAAATCAAAGTCAGTTAGCACTTTGGTATTGGTACCGAAACTGTGACGCGGTCTTGGGACTACTATCAGAAGATGCCAGACTACACCCATTCCTGCTTGTTGTTCTTTGACATTTAGGGGATGGCAGGATTAGTTAAACTGCTCTCCTTTTTCATGAAGTTTTGCTGGATCTCCATGAAGTGAACCTCAGCTGGACTCGGTCTTCATGGACTCAAACGGTTGTTGAATCTGTCTTCGGAGCCGGGCCGTGCATCATCGGTCTTTCTTTTACCCTCATTTTTCACCCCGTCTTGTTTTTGCTCTCTGTCTCGGTCCCTCGCGTTGTTTTTCTTTCTCTCCTGAGCTCCTTCCACCTCTTGTAAACAGATCGATGTGTCGATGTATCAGTTAGTGCAGAACGGTGTTGACCGAGTGTGTGTCTCGGGCGTCTGTTTGTTTGCCGAGAGAGGACCTGGACTGCGATCCAGTTTCTTTGTCGGGACGGGGAGGAGGAGCCGCGGTCGTGTGATCGCAAAGAAAATGTATCTCGTAAATGGCTTGGATCCACCTGTGTGTGCAGACAGCCAGCTCTGAGACAGGTTCATTGTCCTTGTAACGAGGAGGACCCACAGACCAGATTTTGTCCAGTCATGGTGTAACAGAGGGCGCGACCAAAGACCCTTCAGCTAGTTTACGCCTTTGACGCCTGGCACGAAAATGCATCTCGGATGATCCGGACACAAGTGGACAGGCGAGACACATCGCCATTTACACTTGTGTCTATCATGCGTCTCTAAACTGTCCAGTGGACCACTTCCGTTCGGATTTCGTTACCGTCCTCGTAAGTGACGTAGGAGTCGTCTAGTTTTTATATTTGGACTGAATCCTCGACCCACGTGGAGATTTGGTATCTGGTTTCAGTTTCGGTTGCACTCGTACATCAAATGTCCTGCTCTGTCCGACCGACAGTCCCAAACCCAAAGATATTTACACTGATATAAAATGCAGTAAATTCCCGTTTTTGAGAATCAGGAACCAGAACAAGTTCGGCATCTTAATCCAGTATCAAATTTATTATCAGACTCCTGAAAATGGATATCTGAGTTTGTCTTTTGACAGAGTTAATGTCAGAGCAAAAAAAAAAAAAAAACCAACATAAAGCCCTGGTTTGTTTGGATAAAATCATACAATATCAGACAAAATCCAAAGTGTGTGACTGACAGGTGATGTCTGGGAAGCGTAGCGAAGTTACTGACCCTGCTGCGAGAAGTTAAAAATGGAGACTTAATAAAGTACGGAGAAGAAACTGGGGAGCAGGGAGGTGAGTTGTATTTTCAGAAACGAGGCCAGTCGTCAGTGTTTCTGTCGTCCTTTGTCTCCTCCTCCTCTCCAGCTGCAGACTCTCCCTTCCTCCCTCCCACACCTTTATGTCTCCTTACCTTCATCCCTCGTTCCTTCTCCTCTGTACTCTAAACTCTTTTCCTCCTTTTTCCTCTCACTTTAATGTTTATTCTGTCTTCTTTTATTTTTTTTCCCACCTCATTCTCCATCCCCTGTCTCTTCCACTTCCTTGTTTCAAAATAAAGTAATGTAAAATGAAAACTTAGATGATAATGTTGTTGGAAGTGTTTCAGTGATGCTTTACTTTGAAGCTGGCAGCTCGGTTTGTACCTGCTTCCTCCTTCATCTCCGTCCCTCCCTCTTGACTCTGAGGCTTAAACTTTAAGCTGGAAGCGTTTCGATGGGAAGGAAGAGAAAACTCCATCTCGGGGCCCCGAGGATCAGAGGCAAGTGATGGATGAAGGGAGGAGGACGTGCATGGGAGAGGAGAGAATTAAATGAGCAGAGGAAAGCAAGGAGGGCGGTGGTCCAGAGAAGGGAGGAAATGGGGAGAAAGGGAGTAGTGGACCGTGGGAGGTGAAAGAGAGAAAACAGGAGGGTATGGCTATAACATATTAGGACAGCTGAGTGAAGGAGGGATTAGGGGAATGAAGGTAAAGAGGCAGAGAAGGATGATGGATAAAGAACGACAAAACTAAAAAAGCAATATTTGAAAACAGAAACGAAGACAAAACGAAGCACAGTTTTCATCAGCAAACAGGAACTAAGTGATAATGTGGAAGACGGACAAACAGACCAGTGCTCACTGTAGGACGCAGCAACGGCCCCGTGATGATGAGTCGGGTGATTATTGAAAACCGTCATTTAGAAACTAGATCGATAATGAGTCTAGCTGTTACGCAGAAATTACAATTTCAGTCAGACAGAGCAGCGGAATCTGATCAGTCCTCTGTGCAGGCGGAAACCCCGTTCAGTCAGCGCGTCCCTACGAACGTCTCATTCAACAACCTGCGCGCATCTGCAGAATCACGTACCCGCAGCATCCTCCAAGTTTTTTCTCTTGCACAAATAAGCAGTATCTTGTGTTTCGGTGACGTTACGCCTCCGTCTGGATTCATCCACAGTCCCACTGAAAATGAGACGAGAAGCAGCTGAGGCAAACGTCGGGAGCATGCAGGCCACCAAGCACCGCTGCAAGTCGGGTTCTCATGCTAATGGGTGGAATGAGTGCAGGATTAATGTCGGCTATCAACCTTCTAAATCCTGCTCCTGGACGTTCAGACTAATGAGGCTAAAAAGTCACCGACAAAAACTGTTCTGAAACATCTTTTGCTTATGTTGGCTGAAACCAACAATAAACAAATGGAAGTTTGACTCGGAGTGAAAAACATTTTCGCCAAAAAACCGAAACCAAATCAGAATCAGTTGCCCCGATGAACACTTGGGAAAGGAGGTGAAGAAGAGGAGGTAGGAGGACGAAAGGAGGCTAGGGTTGGAGGAGGTAGGACCAAAGCCTGTAGGTAGAGGGGCATGAGGAATGAAAGGAGGAGGAGGAGGAGTAGAAGGGGTCCTGGAGGTGTAGGTGAAGAGCTGAAGGAGAGAGGAATAAGGAGGACAGGAACATACCAGCTGAAAGATCCTCCCTGGAAGGAGGGAAGAATGTTCTGGAAAATGTCCAGCAGATAGGAAGTGGAGCAGTGCGACAGAGAGGAGGGCAAGAAGGAGCGAGGGAGGAGGAGGAGTGAAAGATTTTTCCCAGCAGCAAAGCTCCGGCTAAATATAGAGGAGTCCGTTAGAGCCGACCACCACCCTCAACAAAACACTGCAGGTTTTCCAAGATTCGGTCGTCGATGAGCCCGACGCTTCATCTGCGACCCGGAGACAGGTGTAGACAGAGCAACCTGAAATCAAGGAGCACTTGTTTTCCTGTTCTGCGGCTTTTGACCGTATCATATGGGCTTCATCAGCAGATGAAGCTGTAGATGTTCAGACCTTCCATCATTCTGACTTATTGTCCATGTAGGCTCAAAGTAGAGCTTTTCAATTGAAAGGTTTTACAGGAAAGCGTCTACGTAAAATAAAATTTTGGATGTAAAGCTTCACGTGAACGCCCAACTTTAAAAGTAGAGCAGGTAGAAGAGGAAGCCAAGCGTTGAGTTACAGCGAAGCTTTTAAAATAAAGCGCTTGTTGTAAAGTGAAGCTTTAACGGCAACATGGATGGTTCGCTGAACCTTTGCACCAATGTGATGAAGTATCTGCGTGTATAAGGTATTTATTTCACTGGATTCGCCAGAAAACGGGAAGAGTTTCCCAGTTTCTCTAGAGGGCAGACTGGAGCCGCAGCGAAAACCTCACGGCAAGAAAGCTCCGTGCTGGGCGAGACTTAGGCTCCTTGTTACGCCGGAGCGAAATGCTGTTGGAGAACTTTGAGGTTGGATGGACTATTCTCCTTTTTTAAAGTTGAACTGTATTTTATTTTACTCACTCTCTCCTTCCTTATCAGTCCTTTCTGCCATGACACCTTCTGGCGCCGTGAAACCAACACACACACATTCACCTAGATATCAGTAAAGCAGGCATGTTTGAAGTGTCTGTCTGCGATTCTGCTTCTTTTCCGTCTTCCCCCCGTGTGTGTTTACATAGCTGGGCTATATCGGGGTGAACGCGTTTGACTCCAGGGGTCAAACACACATGAAACTATTTCTCTTGCTCCTCTTCAGCTGTTTTCCTCTTCTTTTCGCACATTGAGCTCCATAAATCACCTCTGATATGTTGAAAGCTGCTCAGATGCCGGGGCTAAAACTCAGCGTTCAGAACGTGCTTCGCTTTCTCACTGATTCTCATGTGTTTCTCGAGATCATAAAATGGAGTTTTTGAAAGCTTTCATAACGCCAAACTGACCGTGAAAGCTGCTTACCTCATAAATGTCCATGTTAATTTCCAACCAAGTAAGAAAATCAAAACACGTAAGCTGCGGTTACACACCCATGATATCTCATGAATAAAATATGTGAACAAAGTGTTTATGAAGAATCTGCACTGATTTGCAGCAGGAAGCGTTTTCCACCGGCGCGTTTCCAAGAAGGTTCTGCTCCGATTTATCGGTTTATGTCCCTATAGACGCAGGCGGCTGCTGAGGCTGAGGTGATGGAAAAAACCCGGCACGCAGAAAGTGAGGCGTGAGGGTGAGGAAAACCAGCTTTGTAAGTGTTTGTAGGCTGCTCAGATACAACTCGGAGGGTCTTTTGAAAACGGGATTTGTTTGACCCCTCTGACCCCTCCCTGATTTATAAAACTCTCCAGAATACCTGTTCAGTCCAGTCTGAACACGGCACTTCAGCTCCAACGGCTGCTTAATTAGCTTTACAGATGTCTGATGATGCAGCAAAGATCCCAGAGAGGAAGGGGAGGACAGACAGGGACAGAGGAAGCAACGAAGATCAGGTTAAAGGACAGGTAACACACGATTTACTGGGAAAATCAAAACCACTCTTTTAAAGCCCCTGTAGGAGAAACGTGTTTGTTTTATATCAGAAGTTAGACTGAACCTGCCCTGGAATTTTAGCTCTGATAATATTGTGACAGGGGATGCATTTAATGCCATGATCATAAGGAGTCTAGGAAAAGTGAAAAATGCTCAGAGCAGCAAATCCTCTCATTGAAGAAGTTGGAGGACTGGAGATCATTTGGTGTCGGAGGTTTTACCTCAGAGACTAAAACCTAACTTGTGTTCCTGCAGTTGAGATGCAGGTAAAGTTGATCCAAGAGAAGTTCTTGCAGGTAAAAACGGCCACGGGACTGTAGTTTCAGACGCCTCCTTATACAAACCCCCACCCAATGATCATTGTCATCACTGATTAGCTTGTTGATTCTTTTCCTTGATTAATTGTTTGGTTTATAAAACACAAAATGCAGTGAAAAAGTCCATCACAGTTTCTTGGAGCTCAAGGTGACGCCTCTGAAAAAGATGTTCGGATAACAAAGGTATAGAAGTAGAACTGACACAATCAAATGAATCGACAAGATTTTTTTTTCTCACAATCAATTCATTCTCTAGATGAATTTTTCAAACAAAAATTCCAAACTTTTCCCAGCTCCAGCTGCTCAGTTGTGACGATTTACCGTTTTACTTTGTCTCATGTGAAAGGGAATTGAAAATTTGCAGGTTTCAGATGATCTATTTGAAGACATGGGTTTGGGCTTGAGGAAATTGCAAACGGCATTTTTACAATTTTTCTGACATTTTATGCATCAAGCAAAAATAATCATCAGATTAATCCTATAATGAATATAACTAACTTTTTGAAGAAAGTATACAGGAAGTTAAAAACATCTTGTACATAAAAGGAAAACCTTGTCAATCTTACAGGTGTGATACAGCGATTTTTTTTTTGTTTTTGTTTGTTTGTTCATTCAGCTACAGATGAAATGTCTTTTTTGACATAGACCATCAGCTCAAAAAAGTTTGTCTTTTCTGCTTGTAAATTTTCATTTATGAACAGAACATTTGGGGGGAATAACAAATCAGCCAGATAAAATCGAGAGCTATAATTCCCGTCACATTCACCGGATCCAAAGTCAAGTAACTTGAGGTTGGATGTGATGAGTAATAAACTGATTGTTCCACAGTTGTTTTGGGAACTACATAATGATTATTTGCAGCCGTGTATAAAACGGAATAGAAACAGAAAAACAGCGAATCCTCACAGTGGAGGACGGTTGACGTTTTTCCCTGATAAATGACTCAGATCAATCAAGAAGTTAATCAAATAATCAAAAATGCGGGTGATTTATGCTCGATCGCTCCATTGATTAATCAACTAATGGTTTCAGCTCTAATCAACATATTCTCAGTTCATTCCTCAGTCAGTCAGTCAGGTTACCAGCTAACAGGCTGCAATTCATGTCACGTCCATTCACTTAACACACCCATACACAGACGTGTGTGTGTGTGAGAGAGAGATGGATTGTGATTGTAATGTGCTGTATTATCCACATGTATTTACTTTAAATTGTCAAATCGAATGACACACACACACACACACACACACTCATGCACTCTGCGTTGACCTTCAGCAGGAGTTCATTTAATTTGATTTCCATGTAGCCAAAGGCGTTTCTCTCTCTGAGGCGCACACACACACTACAGCTGGTGGTGTGTAGTGTGACCACATCTGGAGGCCTCAAACTGAACATTTCATTTATCAGGAATGTGAGTTGTGTGTGTGTGTGTGCGTGTGCGTGTGCGTGTGTCTTTGTGGTTTGGTATCTTGAAATGGCAGGAGCAAGGTTATGTTGAAGTTGCCGGTTCAAATCCCAATGCACAGTGTTTGTGTGGGGAGGGGGGGTGCAGCAAACTAGTGTATGTGTGAGTGTGTGTGTGTGCATGTATGAATGTGTATATAATGTGCGCACCCTGAGGCATTGCAAAGCGAGGGTGGGGTTGACAACCAGAGACAAAGGAAATGAGTGATTAGCTGAAACTGGAACGCTGCCTCTGGGCTGTGGACCTGCAAACTGTCTGTCCTTTAGTGACCTGGGGCTGCGCTCGCTGCCCAAAAAAACCTTAACTCATTCTCTCCCTCCTGATCTGGACATCTGTCCACAACAAGAGTTCCACAATGTGCTCGAGAAGAACGCAGTAGGAACGGCATTGTTAACGTTAGGGCCGCCCCCTAACAGTCAACCAAACCTTTAAGAGTCTTAGTCGACCGGGTTTCGAGTCAAAAGTCAAGTCAAACTCCGCAGGAAGTGGCGACGCTCAGTCAGTCCCGGAAGGACTTCGCTCACAAGGCCAGTCCCTGCGGCTGTTAGACAGTATTCACATGTCAGGCAGGAAATCCAAAGTGCGGGATCAGATCCAGAGGTCAAAGGACGGCCCCTAGAAAAACTCTGCAGGCAAACATTCGCCATCATTCGTCGACCTCAAACGTGACTTATCGTTTAAAACGTGTAAGTAGCCTAACGTCAGCCACTTAGCATGGCCCCTCACTCTAACGTTTGATAGGCTAGATACATATGCGATATTAGGCTTATCCAAGTGTTCGTAAGTTGTGTTGAAATACGTCAACAAAAGAAGGCCCAGTTACCAGCTGTTCTGGAGCTTTGGATTGTGTCACGTGGTCTTCATCAGCTGACAGCTTGTCCGGTTTCAAGGAAATGTAGATGTTCAGGCTAACATTTTTTCTGAGCACTTGAAGGACTTCTTGTCCATGCTGGCCAACAGCAGTTGGCAAAACAGTCCACTCGGTAGCTGCTGTTGAAGACTTGATCCTACGATCGAAAGCTCCAGAACAGCCACTAAATTGACATCGTGGTCAGATTGTTTAGACAAATATATTAATATTAGCTTCCACGTGCCGCCTTCACAAAACAAACACGACGCTCTCACAGCCCCCGCAGCTCTGTTCGTCTTTGCTAAAAGGTTCCGCTATCTCTCCACATGTCTAGTCCCACTAGTTTTGGAGACTGCATCTGTTTTAATGCCTTGATATAACATCTGAGGGCCATCCAGAGTTCACGGAACCACGCTTAAGTATGTATGAAATTCTCACTTAAACGTCTGTGACGGCTCGCCAGTCACGGCTCAGGTTTCACCTGCACGACCTAATGCGTCTTTCTCACTGGTTGAAACTGAAAGCAGTGACAGTGACGTGAGTTTTGCACCTTTTCGGCAGCTGCTACTCTCAGTTGCTCTCAACCGCTCACACGCCACACTGTCCCCGCTGCTGGGAGCCGATTCGTGCATTTTTAATGTAGCTTCATGTGGAGCTGTGCTAAGTTCCTCTTCCAAACTCTCCTCCATCGTTGTTGTGGTCTGCTCAGAGACACCCCGCTCGACCGCCACCGTGCATTAATTTCTGAGGACGTGCACATGTAATGCTGCGATACGCGGGGTCGCCATCATGCGCATGCAAACATGTTACGGAAACACTTTGCACTTGGTTGATTTCCACAGTCTCTCTCTGTGGCAGGTTCTGTCACACTGTCATAAACATTTCTGTGCATGACTCAGCTTTCACAGGTTTTTTTTTTCTTCTTCATGCAGGTGGATTTCTGGAAATTTCAGATCAAATTTTCGGCAGCATTGACTCCAGCTGCTTTTTTGAGCGTTGCTATGACGACAGAGAGGCTTACATCATTGACCTCCACCCCTCTCTCTGGGGCAGAGCTGTAACACAGCCCCTGATGATATACTACATTACATCTGTGTGTGTGTGTGTGTGTGTGTGTGTGTGTGTGTGTGTGTGTGTGTGTGTGTGTGTGTGTGTGTGTGTGTGTGTGTGTGTGTGTGTGTGCGCGCAGAGGAATATTAAGGAGCTTTACACCAGCGTATTCTTTACCCACAAATACCCGCTGACACACTTGGCATCATGGGTAATGAGTTTGATGACATTGGACTGGGAGGGGGAGGGTTTACGTGTCCTTGATCGCATAGACATTCCAAAGAATCTGCGAACACACACACATTTATATCTCTCAGATCTATCAGATGGTACGGAGCAGCTCAGACGACTGTTGAAGTTCATGTTCACTGTGTCTGTTCTCTGGGCTCTTCTACATTTCACTGCTTCCTCGCCTCCCATTCCGCTTTAATCGGAGATATTTGCTGCTGAGTGTCTCTCAGTAAAGTCGACAACAGTGATTTTTAAAACAGACTAATGTAGCTTTACGTTCTGCTTCGTTTGACTGATCACAGTGAAGAGTAAGCAGCTCTACGAATCAGTGAGATTCTCATTGGATGATTCAGCAACGGTTCGCAAAACTCCTTAATCTGTATTTTAAAATCGTACTTTGTGAATAGAAGCTATTAAAATTGGAATGTGCACATTTTTATTGAGTATTTGCAGATACAACGATAATGTTAAAGAAGAAAACAGATGTCGTAATGACAGGAAACCTCTGAAACAAATGACAGAATTACGTAAAGATCTCGTCTCAGTAAAAATGTACGTAAAACCACTGATGATAATACATGTTGCCATAAAACTAGAAGACATAAACAACAGCAACAAGGTACACCTGCTGACATCAAGTAGTTGTTAACATGCTGTTGTAATCAGTCCAGTGTTCAGCCACTAGAAAGAAGCAGCAGAGGAACGGCTCTGCTCGAAAAATTGCTTCTCTGATTAATCGATTTATCAAAGAAGGTGCTGATGAATTTTTCTGTCGGTCAGCTAATTGATTCATCAGCAAATCGTTGCAGCTCCAAATATCTTAGAAGTCTGTTGATTTCTTCAAATAAATACTACATTTCCCATGGACCCCTGTGCTCCACGGTATTTGGGGCATCACAGCCGACCTAGAGGTGCACAGGCAGGCAGACGGGTGAGTCAGTGCGACAGGTGGGCGGCTGGTCTCGAACCTGCGCTGTTGAGGAATGTGTTTGATCATGTCTTAACACTGAGATCAGCAGGATGCACACACTGGACCAAAAGAACTACAGCCTGAACACACACACACACACACACGTCCTGTGGAATAGATTAGATCTGACGTCCCACAATGCACTGCAACATGAGCCTGGCAGGAGAGAGAGAGAGAGAGAAAGTGTCTGGCAGCCGGCCAGGACGAGATGATGGGATGGATTGCCATGACGACACAGCCCATCCTCCAATCTGGACTGTGATGAGGCGAGTGTTTGCGTGCAGTGTGTGTGTGTGTGTGTGTGTGTGCATACATCGTGTGAGGGTTTTGACAGTGATATTTTTGGACTGAAGCTGCTGGAAGCCGAAGAGCTGAGCGGATATTCGGGACATTGTTGTCGATCTGTTTCATGCTGAAAATCGTTTCCCAGTTGTTGTTTCACTTGTTATTTTTCTTTGAAATCAAATTTTAAAAAAAAACTTTATTTGCATGCATGTTAATGTCAAAACTAACACTTTCAGTACAGCTTCTACTGCTGTGCCTGCGAACGCTGCTAATACTTCCACCTGTCGTACATGTACTTCCCAGCAGTGTTTGGATGAGTTCATCAATTAGTTCGCTGGTTATTTGGTTTGTTGGTTTGTTTGGTTTATAAAACACAAAATACAGAGAAAAACTGTCCCACAGTTTGGCAGAGCTCAAGTTGACACCTTCGAATGACCTGTTGTGTCACGGTCCAAAACCCAAAGATACTCAGTGTTTAATGACATGGAATTAAACTCCAGCTTCTCATTTGTGATGGTTTACTGCTTTTCTTTGTCTCAAGTGACGGTGAATCGATCATCTGCAGGTGTGGACAGATGCAAACTATCTGAAGACAGTTTACAGTGACATAAAACAGAGGACGTGTGAAAATCCTCACATTTGAGAGGCAGACACCAGAAAGCAGTTGGCATTGTTTCACTAGTTTTGCTTGAAAAATGACCTGGACCATTCAACGATCTACGACTGCGCACAGTCCGCACCGAGCCGACTCGAAGCGGACTAGAAAATAGTCTCAAAAGAACAACCACGTGTCCTAAGTGTCTCCAGCTGTGAGTGTGCGTGTCCGCAAGGGATTATAATTGAGGCTTAAATCTGCATGACTGACAGCTGGTTAGGGCTGCGTCTTGAACCTCGGTATATTTTTGACTGAAATGTGTCAGGACATTCAATTCCGTCGTTCGGTGGTAGCACAGTTTTAGTCTGCTTATTGTTTCGATCCGATAGATTTTATTTACACGTGTCACCGAGAACCTGAGGAGCCTGGTTAATCAGGCATTTATGGATGAGTTTAAGATTAGAACATTTTATGAAATGATCAAAACATATTTCATTTCTTAAGAACGTGGCAGTGGTGTGATCTTATTATCGTCATAAGAGGCCTGACGGTGGTACATGCTGCATGTGACCGAGAGTCTGCTGTACATACACCGTGCGATCGTTTGTCAGGCCCGCAGAGCTAAAACGAATGCAGGGGAATCGAACAGTCCCGCAATAATCGCACCTCCATGAAGGCTGTAATGTTCGGTTTTGGTCCGACGTGTTTTTCATTGGTGCTGGTACAGATTTACCATCATTTTGGAGGCTGCAGCTAAGGTTTAATTTAATCTTTCAAAGCTTTCTTTTCTCATTCTTTACAGTTGTCTCTGTCACTTTGCCCGTGAACAACTGAGCGCAACACCGTGAATTTCTTCCCGGGGAGAAGGTCTGTCTGAAAATGTGCTCCGTTATCCCAGTTTTGAAACAGTATCACGTCTCCCCCGTCTCTGTGACGCCCGGCTCTTCACCTCGCCTTCGAGTGTAAACGTGCACAACGGCTATAGACACTTCTGCCTTTCGATGTCGGGCAACACGTCGTCTAAACAAATTATTTTCTACCGTGACCTGACCCTTACTTATCTGCTGACAGACACACCTGTAGGATAAATCTGCAGTGAGCTAACATCAGCTGATGTTATTGGTTTAGCTCTAGTACTTACATTTTTACACAGTTTGGACTTTCGGATAAAATAGTTGATGATTTTGTGAGACGTTGTCACTTGTCAAAACCAGCTGTACATAGAAAAGCTGACATTCTTAATGTAGATCAACATTGTAAACGAGCAGCGTCAAGGGGTGGAAAGGTCAGAGGTCAGTGACTTTAATAACAGACTGAACAGAGGGACAAGGTGGAAAATATTCTTTTGAATCTGACTCCAGTTCGTAACAGAGAGTAAACATCTGCAGGGCTGTTCATACGGTCATCTGAAGGGTGTGTGTGTGGGTGTGTGTCTGTTTTGTGTGTGAAATGTACAAAACACATCTGGTCGTGTGGGTCATGTGGTTTCGCAGGGTGTGTGTGTGTGTGTGTGTGTGTGTGTGTGTGTGTGTGTGTGTGTGTCAGATTAGCTCTGGCCTTCACTTGAAATCACGACTGAAGACTGCAGGGTGGAGGGAGGAGGGGGAGGAAGAAGAAAAGGGCAGGAGGAAGAATGGGTTGATGAGGAAGAGGGCGATGTGTTGATGCAGATGGAAAAAGATGGTGGATGCAGAGAGGAGGACTTGGAAGAAAAGAAGTAAGTAGAGTAGAGAGGGCGGAGGAGAGAATTAAGGGAGGAACACAGAGTAAACTTAAAGGAGGGGGAGATGGAGGGAGGGAGTTTTTAGAGTACAGGAGGATAAAGATTAAAAAGTAGTTGGCAAGACCAAAGGACGATTTTTCCAACCTTACACTCCCTGAGTCTGACTCTTCTGTTCTCTTTTATTCCTCCTCCTTGCCTCCCTCTGTTTCACTCTCTCCCTTTTCTGCCTCCCCCCTCCCTGACTGCCCACCCCTCTCCCTGGCGCTCCCCCAGCAGCTCCACCCTTCTCCTCTGTGATCTGTCCTGCTTCAATCAGAGAGTTTGGGAACAACAAGTTCTCTATAAAATCCAGTCTCCAGAGATTGAACCCCCACTCAACACACACACACACACATGTTTGTACTTCTGTGTACTTCTGAGGACATAATGCATTCCCCAGCCCCTTACCATAACCCTAACCTAAACCCTGGGTCTAACCTGAACCCTAAAACCAGGTCTGAACCCTGAAGAGCCATTTGAATGTGTGAGGACCGGACAAAATGTCCTCACTCCAATGGTCTAGAACCCAGACTGGTCCTCACAATATATAGCCATACAAGTGTACACACACACACACACACACACACACACACACACACACACACACACACACACACACACACACACACACACACACACACACACACACACACACACACACACTCACGAACTTTACTGCTCTGTCAAGCAGCAGTAAAGTCTGAGCCGACTGCATCAAAAGCTTCATATTGTGGAAATTCTGTTTTTCCTCCAGTTTTATTTCTGATCAAAATAAAGTTGCGGTTTATAATGGGAACCCGGGGTTTCCACACTACAAGCCCTCTTAACTGTCTCGTAGACAGGGTTGGACAGCGACACTTTTTGCCTCTTCGAGTCTCGGATGAACACGAATCGCTCCTAGATGAATCGTTAGTACTAAAGATGAACAACAACTGTGTTAGAAAATATCTGGTTCTTTGATTTAAAAAGTCAATAGTACAAGAAGCCCGTGGACATAAAAACTGAAGGAGAGAAGTCACCAGCGGCTCCCAAGGTGCATTGATGTAACAAATATCCAATCATAGAGCTTCTGTTGTGCGCTACGCTAAACATTAGCCAAAAGACCACACTTTTTAGAAACCTGATAAAACCTTCAACACTTTAAATCAGTGGTGCTGACTCTGGATCAGTCAGGCAGGAATTCAGCAGTCATGGCATGGTGTTTTGTTCTGTTTTCAAATTCAGTATTGATTTCTGTGTAGGGGCAGCTGTCGCTCAGGCGGTTGTCCGCTAGTCACATGGTTGGCGGTTCAATTCCCTGCTCCTCCTGTGTCATCATCTTTTAGATTGATAATGGTGAACTTGTTTTCAAATAGCTGCTTATTTCCACATCTGGCAGTTACAGAGCAACGTTGTCATTCATCTGGATCTGGTGTTTGTGTCCCACTGATGAATCTAGCTCCAGTACTCCCTCTCTTTTAGCTCTGGTTTTGGTCTCCACCAGCTCCTGAGGGAAACATCTGGCTCCTCAGCTGCTAAATGCTCCAGCTGTTCACCAGCTGGTCTCTGACTGTGTCTGTCTGTTGTTTGCTGCTGAGCAGGTAGTGGACGGTGACTTTTTTTTACAGCTGTTCCTCTGAAAACATCTGCCTGCTGCGTCCGAAAACGATGCTACGAGAGCGGTGAGAGTGAACCAGAGCAGTAAAGTTGTGATCTATCACAGATAGACTATGAGCTGAAACTCACTGTAAAGCTAACTAAAGCTGAGGCGAGCTGCAGGTTCAGGCGATTGTTCTCTAGGGTCATCACTAGTTATAGCTAAGGAGGTATCATTTTCACCCATATCTGTTTGTTGGTTTGTTTGCTGGCAGGATTTCGTGAAAAGTACTGAACCGATTTGCCCTGAACGTGGTGGAGGGATGGGGCATGGACCAGGGAAGAACCCATTAAATTTGGGGGCAGATCCAGATCATTTACTATAAAGTCTAATTTTTTTCTCTGAAGTCTGGTGTATGTTGTTTGACACTGGCCTCGGCGGAGATATGCGCTCTACTGAGTGCCCTCCTAATATTCTCAAATTAACGTTGCCAAAAACATCGATAACACGCAGACTAACGTCATTTGACTCATTGAGAGTTGAAGTCCTGCCCTCACTCCTACCTAGCTTCTGGGAATCTGGTTTTTCCTGTCCATATTCTAAGACAGATTGGTATCCACTGCTGTCCTGCACCATAAAGTTTGACTTTGAGTCTCTGCATGTCCTCTGATTTTATTTAATGGCACGCAGCCAGAATGGAGAATGCGTGTCATTGGTTTAACATGTTGGATATTATGCTTTTGGAACCAAAATGTCCTGTCAGGGGCTCGTGCAGATGCCCTAACATATCTGGTATTTAGTCAAATGAAATCCCATCTCTGGGTATGAGCACTGCAGTAAACATCCGCGCTCCGAGAGATGGACGGATCAGAAGGACTTCTGAGGAGTCATCTTGACCTCCGCTGTTTATCTCGAGTGTTTCATTCGTCTTTACACCGTCTGATCTCTGGCTTCTTTCCTTCCTCCTAACATGACTTCACTCCATGTTTCCTCAAGCATTCCCTCGCTAATGTTTCATCTTTTTCTTTTCTCCCTGTAGTCCTTCGTCTTCTCCTTCCTCTGTAGTTCCATCCCATCTTCTTCTCCTCCTTCCTCTTCTTTGATCTCCTCCCTTTCTCATTTTTTATCCTTTAACTCCTTTACTCCACCTGTAGTGCTTTTACAGTTGGGTGTTGTGGGTAACGTAGCTCTGATTGTGTTACCTGTATAAACACGAGAGGGGGACATACAGTGAGAGACCATAAAGTGTTCTGGTTTGTGCTGGTGCTGGTCAACTGATTCTGGTCTCAACACATTTGTACTGGTCTGAAAATGATAAAACTGGTGTACGTGGCGGTCTGTGGTGTGGTCTCTGCTGGTCTGTTCTGGACTTTGTTGGCTCGCGGTGTTCCGATTTGTCCTGTTCAGTGTCAGGCCTGTGTGTGACACAGAGATAGTGCTCCCCTGATAAGCGGAGTAAAAACAAGGTTATCCGCTCCCAGTGGATCTACCATTAAACCCACTCCTCTCCTTCGTCCTCTCCTCCCCCTCCTCCTCCTCACCATTTACCTCAAACTCTTCCACCGCAACAAAATGTCCGTCTCTTACATGGATGAACTTGTGTGTGTATGTGTGTTCAGAGCTGCCGCCCACAGACGCCCACTCGGCGATCTGCCTTAAACTTGTTTCCAGTGAATTTTTAACAGCTGATATCCTGCTAAGCTGGTAATTGATCTCTCTGCATCTGTTACTATGATGATTGTTTCCATATTTTATTCATTTTGTCCTGCAGTGCGGTCAGCATGGATGGAATCTATCACAATATGTCATTTTATATCATTTTAATACTGTCACTGTGATATACTATATCTTGATGCAGTAAAGTTTTCTGGAAAATCAGATGAGAAACGGTTTCTGCTCAAAAAAACCAGCTAAATGTCTGTTTGTGGTTATACAGTGGAGAAAAAAAACCTGGAAAATGTCTCTTTCATATGCATTTTCAACCTGAACTTAAAAAAAGGGGGGAAAAAAGCTGATATATTGCAAAAAAGTTCTTATGCTTGACGGAGGTGTAAAAGAAGAAATGAAGAGCGATAGAATTTGTTGTAGCTGCTGCTTCTTCCGATTCTGCTATAGAAGCAATATTCCTGACCAGCTGCAACCGACCGTTACCAGCCTCCGTCCCACTAGAGAGACAAAAACCTTCACAGTACAAGTGGCGTGTGGGGTTTGGTCAGGATTCGGCGTGGGTCAAGATTAGGTAAGAGCAGATACTGTAGTTAGCTAGCTGCTGTCGCGATGCGGAGGCTCTCGGTGGATCACTGCGACCTGCCAGGTGAGAGTCAGGTGACTGACAGGGGAAGCCGAGCTAGCGCTAGCTCCCATGGGCCGATTTTTCCTATCATGTTCACTGCTTGCTGACCACTGTTATTACAGTGTTACATCTCACAGACCACACGGTGGGTTTGACAATTTCATTTTATGAGTTTTCCAGTAAGTTTTAAAAATGTCCCCATGATCGGTTCCTTTTCAGTAGGAGTTGATCATTGAATGTAGTGTTTGGTTTTTCTTCTTACTACAGTGGTGCGGAGCTAGTGCCATTGTCGTCATCTGCCGTTTCTCTGGACAGAGCTGTCGGAAATCTTTACATTTGTGTTAAACGGGCGGTAGAGAAGGAGCCTACTGACTTTGATTGTCATGGGAGCCTTGTGTTGCAGGCTGTAGCCGACCCCCAAGAGTCTCCTGAGATTCTCCTGGTCAGAAATGAGAGAAATGAACAGTGGTCATTTAAAGGTTTAGGCAGAAACACTGTCAGCTGTGGACAACGCTGAAGACGGCCAATATGGCCTCCAGGACAGGGTCTCATGGAATAAATCTCTTTTAATTTCCTCCTCCTCCTCTCCTTCATCTTGATCAGTCCGTAATGACTGAGGCGGTTAGAGGGACAGAATCTCAGACCTGTGAGCTGTAACCTGGATTTTCCAGATCCATCCGGTTCATGGAGAGTTCAGGTTTTTGCGATAATTTTGTCCCTTTCTGTCTGAAGGTCACAGATCCACACTGGAAACAGACTGTAATGAGAGGAGAGAAAGGGCTCCTTTCTTTCTTCCTCCTCCATCTATCTCTCTCCCTTACAAATTAGAGCTTAACTTCATTAAAATGACTCAGTTTGATTGCATGAGAGCTGAGCTCCGTTCCCGGGCCCTCGCTCCGTCAATGTGTTGTTGTCAGTCTCGAATGTTTCCAGGCGTCCGCGCCGACAATCGGTCCATCTGTCCGCTCGCAGAGACACAGCGGCCATTCAGAAATGGATATGAGGGAATAATTGTGCTGTTTATCTGAGAATATCACATTTACCCAGGAGCCATTTGGCTGCTGCGTTGGGCTCGTGTGCCGGCCTTTACAGCATGTGTAGAAGGTTTGACGCACAGGGAAACCTGCCTTCTGTTGTGCAAAAGCCAACTCGCTTTCTTCCTAAAGCTCAAATAGAGACGTTATTCAGAGCCTTTATCGAGCAGTCGGCCACTGAAACTTGAAGGATTATCATCAAAACTAGAATCAAAAGGAGCCTTTCACCACCTCCATTCTACAATTTGCTCTTTAAACTTCAATCAAATGAAATTGAAACAGTTTGACTAAAGGACCAGTCAGAGCTTTGTAGATCATCTCCCTACAGGCAAGTTAGCTACTTAGCTTCCTTGATTTAAAAATGACAACAAGCTTGGCTGAGATGTTTGCAGCTGTACAGACTGTTGTACGGTGACAGAAGCAACAAGTCTTTAATCTGTGTGTATCTTCCATCGACGTGACAAACGGTAAAGGTTCCCCGGGGAGTTTTTTGACCTCTTGTAGCGGCACGGGGCAGTTTTTTATGAGCGGGTCCCCTTTTTTTTTTCTTTTGTCTCGTGCATGCACGCGACAACACACAAGCACCCGTGCACGGCTGACATGCTGCAGTGCTCCAGCAGAGGCGGGGAAGAAGAAGACTGCTCTATAGTTGACGTGGGTGTAAACAGTGCAAGGAAAGAAAAGCATTAATCACATCTGTCAGAGCTCGAGGATACAAACAAAGCAATTTACTGAGCGAGACGGAACGTAAACGTAACACTTTGTTTGTTGAAAGGAAAACTTCGATTTGGCAACGCTGGAGCGTTCAGTCCATTCTCTGTTTAGGGGATCGCCAGGTGCAAACGATGCAGTTCACGTTACGGTGTAATCTACCCCCCGTATCCCAACAGCGCCGCGCCTTCCTGGATGATGCCGCATTTCATTTGTGGCAAACGCTGAGAAAGGCTCAACTGTTGAGCAACTGTTTTGTGTTGAGTTTTTTGCACCAGTATCCAGCAAAGTCCTCCATCAGGGTGTTCAGTACGTAATTTCATATGACGGTATCAATAGAGAAAGACGCACTGCCCTGCCATGTCACATGGACCTACTGTACACCCCAAACATGCTGAACTCGCCGTGACCTTTTATGTCACGTAAAAACCCGTAATTCTTCCTCGAAATCTGCTGCACACTGAGACTTTCTTAGAATAAAGAAACACTTCCAAATAGAGGTCAAGGGGATTTATACTTAAAACCTTCAAAGTTTGTTCATCTGCGTTTTCTGCAAAATAAAACCCAGCGGGCTGCAAACAGCGACCGGGTCCCCGTCTCATTCATCTGTGTCCTCCACCCGTCTGTCGGTGCAGAGGGTGGAGAGGCTGTTTGTTTGAACAGGCGGAGAGCAGCCAGGCAGGGAGGCTGTTTTTGGCTGCAGGCTTCAGTTGCATAATGGCAGGAAAGCAGTGGGATAGTTTGGACAGGGAACGAGGGGAGAGCGAGGGGGGGGCGGTGAGGAGGAGGCGGCGGACAGTTTTGAGATTAAACTCTGTGTATCGACTGGGTTTCTATTCCTCATCACTTCTCTGAATGATTCAGGATTTGGGGGAAAAAAAAAACCTGGCTGATCGGGGCAATGAAACATGATGGCATTTGGGTACAACAGATTTCCTCCAGAGAGCTCGGCCTGCTGCGTGAGAACCGGAGGGACTTGCCCTGATTTGTTGACCGTGTTTCTCCCACAGCGAACGCAGACTCCGACCACCGGGGTCCACTGGTTTAATATTGCTCTCTGTAATCAGCCTGTAATCTTGCTATCAGTGTTTATGGGTGGAAACGGAATTCTTTGGATTTTTTTCCTACAGTCTCTGCAGTGTGTAGTATTCAAGTGAAATGACAGGTTTATTTGTATGAAAGTAAATGTTTAAGGATTCCACAGTTTCTCAGTAACGCACAGGCCCATACGACACTCCCTGGTTTCTAACCCTAAACAAGTGCAGCCTCCATGAGGCCGAACAGATTGTGTACGCGACCTCTCTCGACTTCCATTTGAACAGATCTGTGTGTTTTCAGATTCAGGTGGATACTCTCTCTGTCGCACCCACGCGCTCCCACTCTCTCTCCTCGCCACGGCGTCCATCTACTGTGATACTTACCGGTCCTGTTTCCTCTCTCTCGCCACACAAACACACGCACGCTGTCAAACACAATGTCTTCCCTCTCGTCATGAACACGTAGAATTCTCATTAGTAGCTGGGGTTTATATACACAAACCTTTTAAGCACTTCAGCTTCAGTCATCAGCTGGAAAAACTCACTCCCACGCACTCCTTTCGCAATGCCGTCCACCACGGAGTCTGTTCATCATTATGTGTAGCCGATTACGACCTTTATACTGGACTTGAACTATCCTACAGTGGAGCCATTAAAAAGGCAGTGTAAAACCACTGGTCAGAAGCAGGCGCATTCTGCATTTTTCACTCGGTTCTTCCCCGCCAGCTGTGTAGCTGTGGTTCGCAGCTGTCTGCAGAATTTCAGGCCGGCGTCTCATCGAAACGCAAACGGCAGCGGCAGGTGAATCGGTGCACGGGCCTTTCTCCTCCGTCTGTGCCGAGACCTATTGAAGGCGATGAAGCACCAGGTACTGACACTCTGTAGCCGTACGAGATGACTCTGACATGGAGTTTTAGAAAATCAGTTGTCCAGGCTTGAGGAGAAACTGAGATTCTTCTCTGACCGTACCTCCCAGCCCTTCCCCGATTATAAGAAGCACTTTGAGACTTGTCTGTTTACGAGGTTTTACTGGAAGAGTCCTCACCCTTGAAGCCTTGTGTGTTGTAAAAACTGAACATAAAAATCTTCTGTTAGAGCAGAACATTACTCCCACATAGCTTGTGTATGTGGCGTAACTGACTTGTAGAAACTTGCTGGCCCCGCAACATTAAGGCTTCAGAAAACCTTTATATAAGCCATAATGCAACTCTCTGTGGGAACTGGTATTGTCTCAGGGGCTGTACCCAAATCAGGCATTTCCAAGTCTGCATCTGAGTTTTTAGATTTTTGTTTGTTTTTTTCCAAATATTCAACTTTCTTCAACTTTTTTGGATGAGGGGGGTGAAAGAGATACATTATCCATGGCCTCCACCCACTTACAGTACAGTTAAGCTCACCTCCAGAGCACCCCCGCACTAAACTCTTTCAACAGCCAACTTTAGTCTCGTGTTTTACCCCCAAAATTCCTGGTTTACTGCCGTTGTTCATCATTCAACAGCAGCTTTCCACACAGCCCGAGAAATAAAAAGCGTGCATCCCGGTCAGAGCTCGGCCACAGAGCGTCTCTCCTGATTGGCTGCCGACTGCTCCATCGGCTGAAGAGTCAGCCACACCGGACGGCGGAAGGGGAGGTTGTACCAGCGTCTGGCTCAAACGTCGCGTAGCCGACTCCAGATTCAACACCAGAGCGTGAGACGGCAACCGCCTAAGTTTATTGCATGTCAGACTGTACGAGTTGGGGCCAATGAAACCTTGGTCTCAGTCTGAGACAAACTCTACAGTGTCACTTTGAGGTCAGTGTCAGATTGTGCGACGAATGTCCGGTGAATCGTGGCATCGTGATATCAACAGAAAAGAAGTGCGAGAGCAGAGACGCGCCATCAGCTCGTTTCATCCACCTGAGCTGCTCATATGTCCACTGATTGGTTGGTTTGTAGATGTGGCTCATGGCAGCAGCGTCATACTGTGAGAATCTGATCCGAAATTTCTGACACTGTCTGGGTTTTGCCGCAGGCGGTCTTTGGTCTCCAAAGCTCCAAATCCGCCGTCGGTGGACGAGTCTCACAGAGATCTAGGACCACTTGCGTCTCCGACGGGCCCAAATCGCACAGTTCTGCAGTTTGGTTATTTTGAGACAAGCCTCTGTAAAAGTTTACAGCCTGCTGTTATCCTGCTTTTATCCCGCACTGCTCTGTGTACAATGAAGCGGCTAAGAAAGAAGAAGTGCAGTGTTTCGACTGGCACCATGAGAATCCACTCAGGGTCTTCCCTCGACTGATGAGTCAAATCATCAGTGTTGGGGGGGGGCGGCCTGAATTCTCTCCATTCACAAAGAATATGAACGTGTAAATTTCAAGTCCTCAAATATAAAATGACCCAAAAACTTTTTCCAAACATAATTTCCAGAAAAACATATGGTTTTCCAATATATTCTGGCCAATGTGGTATTTAAATCTCAATAGCTTGGTTGTTCCATATGACTTAAATGAAGTAGAATTTAAAAATAAGAAGAAGAAAGTGCAGTAGGTGGCAAACAGAGAGAGATTTCAGACAGAGAGCGAGAGTGGTCAGATGAAAGCTGCTTTCTCTTGTCCCTCGATCCTTTTCTCTCTATCCTCAATCACTCTCTCTCTCCAGTGTTACTATAGGACCCCTCTGTCAGTGTGAGACATGGCCCTGTTCTGCCTCACCACCTCTGTGTGTGTGTGTGTGTGTGTGTGTGCGTGCGTGTGTGTGTGTGTGTGTGTGTGTTTCCTGTGCTACATCAAACATGCTGAAATGTTATGAGACAGCAGTGGAAGTCATTGCTGGATTTTATGGGCTGCCATAAGCTAACGGACTGTGTGTGTGTGTGTGTGTGTGTGTGTGTGTGTGTGTGTGTGTGTGTGTGTGTGTGTGTGTGTGTGTGTGTGGGGTCTCAGGCTGATGCAACACTATGACATCTCCATTTCCTGGTCGAACAAAGGATAGCGTGTGTGTCCCCAACTGTTACTAATGGAGGACACACATACACGGACACACACACACACAGAGCACTCAGGACCCTCATTGATAATTAATAGATGGTATGGCAGCTGTGTGTGTGTGTGTGTGTGTGTGTGTGTGTGTGTGTGTATGTGCGTGCTAAGTGCCTCCAGAGCTGTATCTGTGTGATGGAATATATATTGGTTTGTGCCTCTGAGTGTGTGGAACGGTAAAGATCTTAACAGAAACACCATGGTGGACTTAAATAAAGAGTGCAAGGTGTGTGTGTGTGTGTGTGTGTGTGTGTGTGTGTGTGTGTGTGTGTGTGTGTGTGTGTGTGTGTGTGTGTGTGTGTGTGTGTGAGAACATGCGGCACACACGCATGAACAGACTAACATGAACAGATGATTTATTCAGGGTGAAGTTATCAAATATAGATTCACAAAAATACTCAACACACACTACAACCCTGAACACAGCTCATGTCGCGTGCTGCAGCCTTTAATGTATCAATGAAGTCTTGAAATTTTAGGTTGAAGTTTATCGTCACATACAAAACCACACACGCAGCTAAATGAGTCTCCTGCCCGATAAACTCTAAAAATGAAGGGAGCATGTAAAGGATCAGAGTAGGACGTTTTTCATGCCAATTATTTTCCTTGATTGATTCCTTAACATCGGAAAAGCTGGAAACACAGAATAACCTGCAATTTATGTGATTTTTATGAGATCAAAAGACTGAAAGGATGAAGTGGTTAATGCTCGGTGCATTAATTGTCTCATCCTGTTTGCACTAGAGCAAATAAAGAAAACAACCAACGACTGACGGCAGATAGTAGAAAATGAAGCAGCAATAATAACATATTCATTCTAATTCCTGTAGGTGCTTAATTGTGCCTGAGGAAAGTTTAATTTAGATGGTTCATCTTTGCCTTGGCTCAATGGGTTTGTGTCCGTCCAACTGCTTCATGTGAATTTGTCAATTCACACATAAAAAAACCTGAGTGGAAAACTTAAAATGGAAAAATAAAAAACATAAATAATCTCAAAATATCCCCAAAAAGTTTTGGAAACGTTTATCTAAGGATGGAATCAAATGTGACAGAGTTCAGTGGAAACAGACTGCGAATAGATCATGACGTGCACGAAACATGTGACCTTTGGACATGTCCAGATGGTCTGAGCTTCGACCGGAGCCCGTTTAATGACGTCCTCTTCTTCTGTGGTGTAGACTCAGCTCCACCGGCAGTTTCTGGTGCTAGTGGATGGCAACGCACATTCATCTGCATTTTCTTCTGCAGATTTTCTGGAACTTTGGTTGAAATCTGCTCTGAATTCAGAGGGAAACATGACCGCTTTGTTACCATGGATATTTCCACGGTACAAACCGTATTGTAATGTAATGAAATTTGATTATAGAAAAAAAATTTTCTTTTTAAACATGGAAAATATTTGCATCTCTCCAAACAATTCAAGGTTCAATTTACTGCATGTTTGTCCAGTTTTTTTCTCATCTTCCTTCATCCTAATTGCCTCTGATACTATTAGTAAAACTGTGTAACGTTACACTGTAATGTAATATTGCATTCGACCTGATTTCAGTGAGGGACTGTCCTCAGCCCGGTTGTTTGCGTTCGGACCGACAGTTAGTATAGGTGTTGAGTCCTTCTCTGTAATTTCTTGTGTTTCTACTCTCAGGCAGGTTCTCTCTGGTTTCTTCGTCTCAGCTGAATCTCTGCTCTGTAGAAAACAAATCGCCCGAGTGAGCAAATGTGACCGCATGACTTATTGATGGTGAGAAGCCGCTCTCATCGGACCGGCTGCTCCGAGGAGCTGGGTTAGGCCGGCTCGCTTAATCCGGTTTATTACCAGAGGGTCTTAGATGGGCTCGGTTTGGCCTCGGCTCGGTTCGTTTCGGTTCAGGTCAGTTCGGAGCTGTGAGCTGAGACTAAACCTGAGTGTTCAGCCCTAGAAGAAAGACACAGAGGCACATGAAAACCTTCCAGAGGAAACAGAAACACAAAGAGGCAGCAGAATAATACAAACAATCTGCATCAGAGTCAAAAACCCAACAGAAACAGTATATTAGAAGTGTTTGTTTCTTTTAACATGAACGCAGGGTATTAAAGATTTTGATCAGAATCCCTTAGAAATCTGTAATGAGCAGGACATTTTCCAGTTACAACATAACTGATTGATTGGTGTGTTTATTTGAGTGTCCACCATTCAGTGGTGCCCAGCACAATATGGGCTTATAGGACACTAGAGAGCCACAACGTTCAGGAAGTCATAAAGGACAGTTTCACAAATTTAACAAGGGAGCATTAAAACAAACATTGTACGTGACAGGAATGTCCTCCTATCATTGGGACCTCTGTCATTTTCTCACCAAAACAAAAACAAAGCCCATTAACTCAACACATTTACCTTTTTAAACAACCAAAACAAATCAGGATTCTTCAGCTGTTCGTTTTATTTTCAAACTGACGATTTCTCAGCTGCGTAAGACAAAGAAAAACAAACTGAAATTCACCTTCAGCAACACCAAGATCAGAAAAACCACGTAAACGCTGCTCTTCAGATATAACGGTTCTCCAGTCAGCACACAGAGACCTCTGCCCTCTTTTTATCTGGTTCTGCACAGTGATCCTCTTCCATTTGAATGTCATTTCTAAGTTTTGGCTTTCCCCAAATTCCCTCTTTCCATCGTTCCTTTGGGACCGTTATCATTTTTGTTTGAAACATAAACTTTAAAAACATGACACCAACTCTAACAGTATATTTTAAACAGTAAAAGCTTTCCCCTCCTGTGGGAACCAAAATTCTAGTGTGAAAACGGACATTGCCGCTGCCCCCCTGAGAGCATCAGCAGTACACCAACATTATCCCAGAGTGCCTCATTGGGGCGAGACTTCCCAGGCTGCACTGGGAGTGAGAGGAAGGCAGGGTCAGAGGTCAACAAGCGGCTGACAGCTGGATCTGCCAACACACACACACGCACACACAAAGCCGTTAGACAATAGTAATTAGTAGTAGCTCGTTTAGCTGCTGGACTCATTACAGTTATAAACCAGGTTTTGGATGAGTACTTTCCTGCTCCGGCGGCCAAACATGAACTTGTATTGTTTTTTTAAATGTGTTTTTATTGCTGTTACATTACAGAATAAATCGTTTCAAGACAAGATCTCATGCTGTGAGAGATTCTGGCCACAATGGCAGCCTCTAAACGTTTCTTGTAGCCGTCTAGAAGCTTCTTGCTCCTGTCTGCTGGTAGTTTCTTTCACTCTGCCACTGCTTTGCGTTCAAGCTCTTTTACGTTTGCAGGAGTGGTTTTTTTCAATGGCAGATTTCAGCTCTCTCCAAAGGTTTTCAGTGGGATTTAGGTCAGGACTCATTGCTGGCCAGTTTTAAACAGTCCTCCTTTTCCCTTCCAACCATTCTTTTGTGCTGCTGGATGTGGTCATTGGGTCGTTGTCCTGCTGAAAGACCCAAGACCTTCGCCTCAAACCTAGTTTTCTGACACTGGGTGACATATTTCTCTCTAAAATTCCTTGGTAATCTTCTGAGTTCATCCTTCTTCTGACACGCTCAGTGCCTCCAGTACCAGAGGCAGCAAAGCAGCTCCAAAGCCTGATAGAACCTCCACCATGTTTTACTGTAGGTAGGGTGTTCTTTTCCTTGTGGGCTTCATTTCGTCCATAGAACATTATCCCAGAAAGACTTTGGCATATCGATGAATGTTTTTGCATACATTAGTTTTGCCTTTTTGTGCCTTTCTTTCAGTAGCAGTGTCCTCCTCGACCTTTGTCCATGGAGCCCTACTTGGTTTAGCGCGCGGTGTACGGTACGAGCTGAAGCCACCACCCCAGATTGATCCAGGTCAGCCTGAAGCTCTTTAGATGTGGCGCTCGAGTGGTGTTTTCCCACAGTCTGTCTGTAGGATTCACCATCTGGACACCATGGATATTTATACCAAATTGAATGACTATCCATCCGATAATTGTTGAGGTATATCTCTTAAAAACACCAAAACCTTTGGTGGCACTAGAGGAAATGTCAGGGAATCACTAGAGAGGGGTTCATCCTCTGGGGAACATGAATTCCTGCACAGAATTTCATGGAAATCCACTGAATCGTTGTCGATACTTTAGTCACCGGCATGCTGCTAGCGCGGCTAAATTTTTTTCTGCCCTTTCATGCATTTCGAAGACAATCTGAAAAAACTGACTGTGACAGAAAACCTGCCGGTGTGTTTCATTGTCACTGTTTCTTTCTCTCTTCGCTCTGACGCCATCTCCATCTGGTATTAACATGCGGACTGTGTCTATCGGGACAATGCCATCTGATCACTGGCCTTGCATTTACACCTGGTAGTAATTAATCTTCTCATTACCATTGTGATCGGATCTCAGGGTGTAAATTAGGGTTTTCTGATTTTTCTTCTGAAGAATGAGAACGTGGACTTTCTTCCTGATCCAGATCCAGATCATATGTTAACAGCAGGTGGACCTGGGATCTGTGTGTCAGTTTTTCCTCTGGTTTTTTTTGTCTTTGTCACTTTCTCTCTCTCTCTCTCTGTCTGTTCTGTTCACTCGTGCTCGCTTGCCCTCTTTCTCTCTCTCAGCCAGCTCTGGAAGTGTGATCTCATCCCTTCCGACTGCTGACACATTCCTCTGCTTTCAGCCTTTTATGCCCTCACTCTTTTGTTGTGTGTGTGTGTGTGTGTGTGTGTGTGTGTGTGTGTGTGTGTGTGTGTGTGTGTGTGTGTGTGTGTGTGTGTGTGTGTGTGTGTGTGTGTGTGTGTGTGTGTGTGTGTGTGTGTGTGTGTTGGATACTCTCTCACATGATGGAGCAGAGAGGCCCCGGAAACTGACTGAATGGTTTTAGCTCATCCAGTTTAAGACCTGGATAGAGTCATACAGTGGTGTGTGTGGATTGTGGATTGTGGATTGTATCCTTCAGAGGTACTGATACTGATTTCTCATCAGAATAGTAACTTTATTTTGGTCTCTGATCTGGGGAAGGGATTTAACTTTTTTTCCCTGTTGAGTATTTAGCTTTTAATTCTTCTTCCTCTTTAATCTTTAATGCAGATCATATTTACTGTGGCAGCTTCTCTGTTTCTATCTTAAGCCTATATTTGTTGCCATTATTCAAACTGCCCCAGTAAAAGCTGCTGAATCAGCTGTGGTCAGCTCCTGTTTGCAGTGAACCCATGGATGTACAGACAACTGCCGCTGGATCCCTGTGATGCTGAAGGAGACCTGATGATTCCCAGGAGTTATAAGGAGCATCTTTTTTTTCTTTTTTTCTCTCTGAGCAGATTTATGGATGTTTATTTGGGATGGTCACTGGAGATAGTGACAGAAAGTGTACAAAAACACTGAATCTAAAAATGTGTGTATCACGTCTGTGTTCATATTTAATCGAGTTATGACTCTGAGGTGCATGAAAACATCAGAACATCGACCGTCATCATCTCATAAGAAGCTTTTATTTTGTAATTGAAGAGATCCGATTCTGGAGCAGACTTTTATTTTTATTATTACTATTGATTCTCTTACATTGATTTTTGCTGTGGGCGTGTGCGGTGCATCGTCTCTCCGATGCTTGGTTGCATGTGTTTGTTCTGATGAGGAAGCTGTATGGAGACAAATTACTCCCAAAATGGCCACAAATACATCATTACATGATTACAGCCGGTGCAGTCCGGCAGGTGTCGGGTCGAAGTCTGTTCCCCGTCGGAATGTGTTTCCCGTGGCGCATAGATGCCCCAGTTTTCCACCAGCACTCAAACGCAGCATGCCTTTGGTGGATCTGCGTGGAGCTGGAGAGCGGGAAAAAAGTCTCAGAACTCCACACGCGACTGTAACCGGATCTGTGCGTATCGGGCGATCCCCGCACACACACCTTTAACAGTCTGCAAATTAAGACGAAACATGTGTATACACAGGAAGCTTCTCGAAAGTGAAAATGCTTCAGGTTGTGATGCGTGCATTTGTAAAATTGATTTACATGTTCAGAAATTGCTGGTTTTTGTGTGTGGATTGGAACACGCATTTCCCAAAAATCGGCTCAGAATCATTCATGGTACACATTTTAAAATCTTAATTTCCACTTGTACATCATGCGATACACATTTGCGGCCACTTTTGAGTCCGATTTCTCTCCGTACAGCTGTGGATTGTGTTTCCAGGCTCTGCATCACTGTTTGTCCTCTGATGGAAGGACAGAGCAGACTGCCAGAGCCTAGTGGCCACGGCTCAGAGAGCTGCAGGGCTTCGGTCTGCCGCAGCTGCACAGTGTCACCTACAGAGAGAGGAAGAAGGACTGGAGTTACATCAAAACATGCGTCTCTGGAAGTTTCTCCCATCTCCACACGGGGTCTGTGGAGCTCAGCCGGGGTGACCCTTGGGTTCCTGGTCGCCTCTCTTACCAAGGCCCTTCTCCCCCGAGTGCTCACTGTCTCCTAGCTCTGCAGGCGGTTGCTTCGACCTCATGGCTTGGTTTTTGCTCTGATACCTTTATATAGACGGGTGTGTGCCTTTCCACATCATGTCCAGTCAACTGAATTTACCGCAGGTGGACTCCAGTCAAGGTGTAGAAACATCTCAGAGATGATCAAGAGAACTGGGAGGCGCCTGAGCTAAATTTCAAGTGCCATAGCCAAAGGTCTGAATACTTCAGTCCTTTTTAATACGTTTTCAAAATGTCTAAAATTAGCCTCGTCGTTATGGGACATTGTGTGAGTGTAGATTGATGAGGAAAAACTGAATTTAAATGACTTCAGCATGAGGCTGCAACATAACACAAAGTGAAGGGGTCTGAATACTTTGTGAATGCAGGGTAGAGACCGGAGTTGAATGAAGACCCAGCACAGACGGAGCTGCATGTCGTTAAAGGGACAGCTGGATTACAGACAGTGATCACTAATGTCACCACAAACTGAGACCTGGTGTTTATAGAAGATGTCAGTTTGTCTCTAATAGCTTTAAAAGAAAGGGATGGATTTCAGGGAGTTTGGGGCATTTTCAGTGTTGGAGAAGGAGACGAGAGGGAAAACAGTTAAATCTGCCCTTTATCCGTGTGACTTTAAACAATTAGCAGCGCTGAACTGGACGGAAACATGTCACAGAAGGACGGCTCTCATTTTCTCTGGTGCTCAAAGATGAGAAAACAAAGACTGTGAAAGGCGGAGAGCTGGGCTTTGTCCGTGTGTGTTTGTGTTTTTGGTCCATTGGCTCATTGATTCATTTTTGTATCCATGGCAACCACTAACCGCATTAGCAGTTAACCTTCTCAGAAAACCTAATTGAATGGAGCAGAGATGGCGACTGTCCTGGAGATATTTTAGCTAATGTTTTCTGTCAGAGAGAATCGGCACTTTTTTCACTTCCATTAACGACAAGTCTTCAGGACCCGTCTCTCCTTTCACAGCACTAAAGGTTTCGGATTCGAGCAGCAGAGGTTGGTGTGTTGTGGGAGTCAAACAGGAAGCAAAGATCTTACCGCTGAATCGTGTAAAAATCTAAATCTGCCCGCCGCTGCTTCGTCTCATGTCATAATTACACAGGACGAGCCTGGACTCAGGGAACTCTTTTGTCTCTTTGATTCGCCCAGAGACGCTGTTCCTGTGTCACTTTGTCTTTGTCATAACAAAGCTGACGCAGGAAAGATAATAACACATCTGTCTGTACTCCGTCATTTTAATAATCGCCGTCAGAACACAGAGGATTCAACAGGAAGGAGCACCTCTCGCGTACCTGCCGCTCCAGCTGAAGTCTGGATACTGTTCAGTCTGAAGGTGAGAGGCGTCGGTGGTGTTTGCTGACCAGACCAGACTGATGTGATTGGTTGAAACGTGAGCAGTGGCCATCCTAACAAAGAGGCGGAGCCATCCAGACTGTGACCGCGTTCCGGCGTCATGTTTTTTTGAACATCTTTTTTTTGGGCACCAGGTGGAGCTGAGCGTAGACAGTTGAGAAGCAACCGATAGGCTCAAATGTCCGTCAGTTAAAGAGAATAGACCTACGTCCCAATACAGGTTTCTACCTAAATCTAAATTACCCCTCAAAGGAACAGTAACTCTGAACAAATCCACCAAGGACTCATGTTCGAAGACTGTTGAACCTTTTTCTCAGTTTTCCTACTGTTAGTGTCCAACTAAAGTGGTAAGGGATTGGACTTTTTACTCAGACTGAAAAATTGACCTTCGAAGTTGACATTTGCTGTATGTGTGTTCTTACGTGTCGAGTGCAAGACAAGACACAAAACAGATAAAAAAATAATAATTACAAAGCTTCTCTCATTTGAGAAGCTGAAACAGGAAAATCTTGGTACTTTTTCCTTTAAAAAATGACTTAAAATGATAATTCGTTTCTCTAAATAGTTTTTTCTGTAGATTGACTAATCGATTAAGACTCTAATCGTTGCAGCCCTTGTATTGTCAATGTAGAGATCATGGAAGTAGAATCGGTTGTGGCGCAACCATGGATATTTCCTCTTCCTGTTTCTTCTTCGTGGGTTTGATTACAAACTGTGGACACTACTGCGACACTGGGAGTTAATTGTTGAGGAATCACACAAGTAATCCTCAGACGAAACAGGGGAAACACACCACAGCCCCGTGTCGGCGCTCTGAGCCTCTTCCTCTGAGATTCATGTGTTGGCGCGTCGGGGTGGTTGTTGTTGGTGAATGTCACACCCAAGCAGGAAACACTGCACCGATCAGAGAGGTTTTTACGATTGAAAACTCCAGGGAACCGATAGCCAACATCTGCACTGCGACACGAAGACACAGGCCTCAGACGGCAGCGTCCCGAGCTCCTGCCCGCCGACGTTACGTTTGACGCTGCTTGAGTTTGACGGTGTCGGGTCAGATAACTGCTGCTGCCCTACATGCCGCTCTGTGGCCTACATAGCACTGCAGAGAGGAGAAAGTGATGGATGACGTCCTCGTCCAACACGCACTCACATGTCCTAAATATACATATACGTATACATACAAACTTCCTCAAGGTGAAGTTGACGGTTCAGTCCCCGGCTCCCCAGGCCCATATGTCGAAGTGTCCTTGAGCAAGACCTTCAAATTGCTTCCCATATGGGCATGGGGAAAAAATGCAGATCGCCTTGCATAAACGATGGTAAGGTGGTGAGAAAGAAGAGAGGGAGGCTGTGTTATCCAGACACGCCCTCACAGCAACACCACAGCCAGTTTGCTTAATCAATTCATCAATCTATAACCTATAAAATGTCAGAAAACTGTGAAAATGCCCCTCACGTTTCCCAGAAGCCCGAGGTGGTGTGTTCAGATGTTTTGTTTTGTTCGAGCAACAGTCCCGAACCCAAAGATATTCACCCTGAAGAGGCTGGAGTCAGCGAATGTTTGGCATTAATGTCTTCACAAATGGTTTACAGTTCACTCATCTGCTAATCGACCGATGATTTCCCAGCCAGTTTGCTGTTTCTGTAAAGTCACTGAAGAGTCCGATCATTCAAGGAAAAGAGGCCGAGGCCACAGATGGTAGAGAAAGACTAAGAAGCCGGGGTACTGGGAATGTGTGCGAGCCGATGCCTGATGTTTTCCCACCTGTACAGACAGACGGGTGAAGCCAAACAGTTCTTATCTGAGGACAATAAAATGCATTAATCAAAGACTTTGTTCCTGCTCTTAGTTCGGCAGCTCAGTGAACAGATCGCTTATGGACGACTGCTTCCATGTTGCAGACCTGTGGAGGTGAAGATGGATGGATGAACAGTTGCAGCCTTAGACAGATGTTGGTCTGTAGCGCAGAGGATGGACAGAGGAACAGCTGTCTTCATTTTAAACCTTAAGATGATTTTGAGTCTTTCGTGGTTCGGTTTTTCTGCCGTTTTTATTCCTGAAAATGTGACATTTCAGAAGCACTGAGAGGTTTTTTTTTTTTTTTTTTTCCTCCTGAATAAATGCTGCGAGGTTACATGTGAGGACCAGAGTGTGTAGGCGTGTAGTCGATGTGTGTGCGCGTGCAGGTGTACGTGTAACGCTGCGGTGAAATGGCTGCCGTTGTTAATGGATAGTTCCTGATTAGAACTGTGGCTGCAGAGCGGCAGCGTGCAGGCGGTTCGGCCTTGAGTGGGAGTTTAATCGCCGCTCGCGACTCTGCTGGGTTTCGGTTGCCATGGTGAACAATTAATACTTGAATTGCAAAATTGTCGAGACCGCTAAAAATACCGAGAATTGAACACACGCAGGCTGAGATCCATCTGTCTTTCCATCTGTGCATCTGACAGAACAACATCTTCTGATTTCAGCTCTTCATTTGACCGGTTTGGGATTTTCAAACGGGTTTTTCATGGGGTCGTCAGGATCCGTTGTTGTCTTGTCTCCGTTGGTTCTGGTCCAGCCCATGTTCACACTGACAACTGGACTGACAGGTAGCTCATTCATGGACCCAGGCAGGCCATGCTGCTCTTTGCTGAACCTGCTGTGTTTATCTGTCCTCACAGAGCTCGTGAATAAGAGCTTTAAGATTCACGACTGCATGTTTGTTAATAGTGAGTGAAACGGGAGGAAAAGAGGTGTTTCGTACCATAACCTCGTACTAAAATCCTGTATCTACTCTCGTTAAATAATGATATCAACTTTCCTTATTTCCTTTCTCTTTCCTTTTTCGTTGTGTCCCTCTACGTTTTTCTTTTTTT